>NC_057795.1:435850720-435858720 GCF_018294505.1 Triticum aestivum
CTCCCTTGCTCCTTTCCCCTCCTTTCCACTAAAGCCCATTAAGGCCCATATACCTCCCGGGGGGTTCCGATAACCTCCCGGAGCTCCGGTATTGTCCCAATCTCACCCAGAACCATTCCGGTGTCCAAATATAGTCGTCCAATATATCGATCTTTATGTCTCGACCATTTCGAGACTCCTCGTCATGTCCGTGATCATATCTGGGACTCCGAACTACCTTTGGTACATCAAAACACATAAACTCATAATATAACCGTCATCGAACTTTAAGCGTGCGGACCCTACGGGTTGAAGAACTATGTAGACATGACCGAGACACGTCTCCGGTCAATAACCAATAGCGGAACCTGGATGCTCATATTGGCTCCTACATATTCTACGAAGATCTTTATCGGTTAAACCGCATAACAACATACGTTGTTCCCTTCGTCATCGGTATGTTACTTGCCTGAGATTCGATCATCGGTATCTCAATACCTAGTTCAGTCTCGTTACCGGCAAGTCTCTTTACTTGTTACGTAATGCATCATTCTGTAACTAACTCATTAGCTACATTGCTTGCAAGGCTTATATTGATGTGCATTACCGAGAGGGCCCAAAGATACCTCTCCGACAATCGGAGTGACAAATCCTAATCTCGAAATACGTCAACTCAACAAGTACCTTCGGAGACACATGTAGAGCACCTTTATAATTGATGGAGTCATGTACCTAGGGTAGGGTCACAGACCTGATCTAAGTACCCTGCCCAGGGACATCCTTAGAAGAGATCACCTTCCAGTCGACCTACGAGGGACTCACTCGACTGACTTGAAGGACTCGACCACGAAGACTCACTCGACCACCAGAAGGTCAAGAGGCACTCTGCACTGCAACGGTCTGTAATTAAGTAGACTTTATGATAGTAAAGACACTTTATGTGGGGCGTTACCAGTAACGCCCCGGACTTAACGCACCTTAAACCCTCTCCTACGTGGGCTGGCTGGGGTCCTGGCGCACTCTATATAAGCCACCCCCCTCCACAGGTAGAAGGGTTCGGCACCCTGTAACTCATATACACATAATCCACTCGGCCGCCTCCGGGCTCCGAGACGTAGGGCTTTTACTTCCTCCGAGAAGGGCCTGAACTCGTACATCTCTTGTGCTTACAACCTCTCCATAGCTAGGACCTTGCCTCTCCATACCTACCCCCCACTCTACTGTCAGACTTAGAACCACGACAGTTGGCGCCCACCGTGGGCAGGTGTTTTAGCGATTTTATGGAGAAGTTGCGATTCTTCCGAGAACTTTCATCATGGTGGCTGCTGGAGTTTTGGTCGAGGGCCGAGAGATCCGTCTCGGTGCTCTCACCTTCGTCGCCGACGACTCCGCCTGGCTCCAGGAGGCTCCACTCGACGTCGATGCGCTCCCCGTCCGCGGTGCGACGCATTTTCGCGCATGTGTCCGCGGCGTTCTGCTGCGACAACCGTCGACCCCGTATCGGTCGACTCCCCCATCGGCCACCCTCCCGGTCTCCCGCCAGCGCAAGCACTCGGGCCGGTCGAGGCTTCAGCGGTGGGTGAGGCACGCGGTGGCTCGCCAGACGGCCACCACCCAAGTTGCGGCAATCGAGCCCGACGAATCTCTTTATGGCCTGTTCGATCTGTCGACTGGCTCCGTAGAGACTGCATCCGAGTGCGATAGCAGTGATCCAGCGGTGGAAATCCTGATGGTCGACGGGCCCTGCAGTCCCCCTGGCTTCGCCCGTGATGGTGGGGCAGGCGACGGAGGCGACCCCGCACGAGACCACGAAGAGTACCAGCCCGAGCCACTCGACTCTCTGCAAAGAGAGGAACTTCGCCGCAGGAACGTGGATGCCCTGCGTACTCCCATCACAGGAGAAACCCCCGAGGCTCACGCCTTGGAGGAGGCACGTTTGGCCAACTTGGCCGAACGCACTCGCCTGGAGAATCTTCAGCGAGCACTCGACGAGCGCGCACGGCAACGAGTTCCCGGCACCAGTCGACGTCAACTCTTCCCGCCGACTCAGGTATATCGAACCCCAATCCAGAATTTAGCAGCTGCGACCCGTATTGCAGAGTCCATCCAGCCCTCTCAGTCGGAAGCTGGCAGAGGCTTGATGCAGATCAGGGATCTGCTCCGGGCAGCAGGTGATCAGAATTCGGCCTTGTCGCAGTTGCGCAACAGAATTCATAGTCGATCCGTCGCTGCGAATACGGTTCAGTCGGCTCACAGCCCCAGATCGCCTTCACGGCGTGAAGGGCGCGAGAATCGGCGAGACCAATATGGAGACCGACACGACCGAGATGATAGGCGTCGAGTGCCCAATTCCCCTCCGAGGGGTGGGTCTTACGCTCCTCGGCAGCAAGATGACAGACGTCATCTCAGTGCGGGGCGAAGAGTTCCAGTCGACCCCAGAGAACCAGGCTTCGACGCGCGATCCATTATCGTGCAAGGCTTGGTCGACCAGAACAGAGCCCATCGAGGTGGACTCGACAGAGATGCGCCTACGAGCAGTCGAGTGCATGTTTCTGGTCCGGAATGTTTCAGCAGAGCTATCAGAGCCGCAGTGATCCCTCCCAATTTCAGGTTGGCAACAGGAGTCAGCAAGTTCACTGGTGAGTCTAAGCCTGAAACTTGGCTTGAGGACTACCGAGTGGCGGTTCAGATTGGTGGTGGGAATGATGAGGTGGCCATGAAACATCTGCCCCTCATGTTGGAAGGTTCTGCCAGAGCATGGTTGACTCAGTTACCTCCTAGCAGCATTTACACTTGGGAAGATCTATCCTGAGTGTTCGTCAGAACGTTTGAAGGAACTTGCAAGCGACCGGCTGGATTGATGGAGCTGCAAGTCTGCGTGCAGAAGACCAATGAGACTCTCAGGGAGTATATTCAGAGGTGGATCACTTTGCACCATACAGTGGAGAATGTGTCTGATCATCAGGCAGTCTGCGCCTTCAAGGATGGTGTCAAGAACAGAGAATTGAGTTTGAAATTTGGTCGAACCGGTGACATGACCTTGAGTCGGATGATGGAAATTGCTACCAAGTACGCCAACGGCGAAGAAGAAGACCGACTCCGAAGCGGCAAGCACAAGCCGAGTCAGTCGGAGAAGGGAAACACCAGTCGGAAATAGAAGCGGAAGGCTGAACCAGCAGCTCCTGGAGAGGCTCTGGCCGTGACTCAGGGAAAGTTTAAGGGGAAACCAAAAGGATCCTGGAACCCTAAGAAGGTAAAGGATAAAGAAGGGAACGACGTGATGGATATGCCGTGCCACATCCACACGAAGAAAGACGAAGAGGGGAATATCATTTACCCAAAGTATACCACTTGCCAATGTCGACTCCTGATCCAGCAGTTTCAAGGAAAACAGTCTAAGGACAAGGAAAAGGAGTCGGACAAGGCCGAAGGCAAGGAGGACAGTGAGGAAGGATATCCGCATATCAACTCCACTCTGATGATCTTTGCAGATGCGGAAAGCAAGAGTCGATTGAAAGTCATTAACCTTGAGGTGAACATGGTTACCCCAGCAAAAGCAAATTATTTGAAATGGTCCCAAACACCCATCACATTCGACCAATCTGATCACCCGACTCATATTGCCACCCCTGGGAGGCAAGCTTTGGTGGTCGATCCAATTGTCGAAGGCACCCGACTGACAAAGGTGCTGATGGACGGTGGTAGCGGGCTGAATTTGTTGTATGCAGACACACTGAAAGGAATGGGCATTCCGATGTCCCGACTGAGCACCAGTAACATGAGCTTTCATGGAGTTATACCAGGGAAGAAAGCCGAGTCACTCGGTCAAATAGCTCTGGACGTGGTGTTTGGTGATTCGAAACATTTTCGCAAAGAGAAGTTGACGTTTGAGGTCGTGGATTTTCAGAGTGCATATCATGCCATTTTGGGGAGACCAGCTTATGCACGGTTCATGGCTTGACCATGTTACGTGTACCTCAAATTGAAGATGCCCGGCCCCAAAGGAGTGATCACTGTCACCGGTGATCGGAAAAAGGCAGAAGAGTGCTTTCAGAAGGGCTCAAAGATTGCTGATTCCCAGGTGACAGCGGTCGAGTTCGAAGAATACAAGCAAAACACAGATCCGAGTGACTTGCTGCGATCCAAGAAACCCACCACAGAATCTGCATTTCAGTCGTCCGGTGAGACGAAGCCTGTTCACATTCACCCGACCGACCACGATGCAGCTCCGACCCACATCTCCACAACACTCGACCCGAAATAGGAAGAAGCGCTCATCCAGTTCCTCCGTGAGAATTGGGAAATTTTTGCATGGAAGCCCGCTGACATGCCAGGTGTTCCCAGGGGACTGGCTGAGCATCGCCTAAGAGTCGACTCATCTGCAAAACCAGTCAAAGA
Organism: Triticum aestivum; assembly: GCF_018294505.1. NCBI lineage: Eukaryota > Viridiplantae > Streptophyta > Magnoliopsida > Poales > Poaceae > Triticum > Triticum aestivum. Next base: position 435,855,098 of record NC_057795.1, read on the forward strand.
GCATCTTCGGCGGTCCGCCGTCCAGAAGAGAAAAGCCATTGGTGAGGAAGTGGCTTGACTGTTCGCGGCAGGATTTATCCGAGAGATATACCACTCCGAGTGGCTCGCTAATGTCGTCATGGTTCCTAAGAAGGACAAATCACTCCGAATGTGCATTGATTTCAAGCACATCAACCGGGCCTGCCCGAAAGATCATTTTCCTCTCCCTCGCATAGATCAAATTGTTGACTCGACCGCGGGATGCGGGAGATTGTCTTTTCTAGACGCCTACTCCGGGTACCACCAGATCCGTCTGTACGGACCCGACGAGGTAAAAACAGCTTTCATCACTCCATTCAGGTGCTTCTGCTATATCACCATGCCATTCGGCCTCAAGAATGCCGGAGCCACATTTATGCGAATGATTCAGAAGTGTCTACTCACTCAAATCAGTCGGAATGTGGAAGCGTATATGGATGATATCATCGTCAAGTCACGAAAAGGTTCCGACCTGCTCGCTGACCTCGCCGAAACATTTGCCAACCTCAGAAGGTATGATATCAAGCTCAATCCATCAAAGTGCACATTCGGAGTTCCTGGTGGCAAGTTACTCGGTTTCTCGTTTCCGAGCGAGGGATCGACGCTAATCCAGAGAAGATCGGCACTATTCTCCGAATGAAACGCCCTGTGCGAGTGCACGATGTCCAGAAGCTTACTGGATGCTTGGCCGCATTAAGTCGATTCATATCACGACTCGGTGAAAAGGCATTGCCTCTTTACTGACTGATGAAGAAGGAAGACAAGTTCGAGTGGACTCCAGAAGCTGATGCAGCGTTTGCCGAGCTAAAAGCTCTGCTCTCCACCCAGCCGGTGCTTGCTGCTCCAATCAGCAAAGAGCCTCTGTTGCTTTATATCGCAGCCACAGGACAAGTCGTCAGTACTGTGCTTACGGTCGAGCGGGAAGAAGAAGGAAAAGCTTTCAAAGTTCAGCGCCCAGTGTATTATTTGTCTGAAGTCTTGACTCCATCCAAGCAAAGATATCCTCATTATCAGAAGCTTGTGTATGGAATATACATGACCACAAAGAAGGTTGCTCATTATTTCTCTGATCATTCCATCACAGTCGTCAGCGACGCTCCACTATCAGAGATTTTGCACAACAGAGATGCAACTGGTCGAGTGGCTAAATGGGCGATTGAACTTCTTCCCCTTGATACCAAGTTTGAGGCAAAGAAAGCGATTAAGTCCCAGGCAATAGCAGATTTCCTCGCCGAGTGGATTGAACAGCAGCAGCCGACTGAAGTTCACTCGGAGCATTGGACCATGTTTTTTGATGGCTCTAAGATGTTGAATGGTTCCGGTGCTGGGGTTGTCCTAGTTTCCCCCAGAGGAGATAAGCTCAGATATGTGCTCCAGATTCACTTTGATTCCTCCAACAATGAGGCAGAGTATGAGGCCCTCTTATACGGATTGCGCATGGCCATTTCACTCGGCGTCCGTCGCCTGATGGTCTATGGCGACTCAGATTTAGTGGTCAACCAAGTGATGAAGGAGTGGGACGTGAGAAGCCCAGCCATGACTGGATACTGCAGTGCGGTGAGGAAGCTGGAAAAGAAGTTCGAGGGGTTGGAGCTTCATCATATACCCCGACTGAAAAATCAAGCAGCTGATGATCTAGCAAAGATAGGTTCCAAGAGAGAGGCCATTCCGAGTGGTGTGTTCTTGGAGCATATACACACTCCGTCAGTCAAAGAAGACCCTTTCACCGAAGAAGCTCCACAGCCCAAGAGTGCCATGGATCCGACTGAGGTTGAAGTCCCAGCAGTGGTCGACTTGGTCATGGAGGTCTTGGTGGTCATTCCCGACTGGACAGTTCCGTATATCGCGTAGATCCTGAGAAAAGAGCTTCCGGAGGATGAGGAAGAGGCTCGACAGATCGTCCGTCGATCTAAAGCCTTTACCGTAATCAAAGGACAGTTATATAGAGAAAGCGCGACTGGAGTTGGTCAGAAGTGCATAACACCAGAAGAAGGTCGAATCATCCTTAATGATATCCACTCGGGAACCTGTGGTCATCATGCGTCCTCTCGGACCATCGTGGCCAAAGCATATCGAGCCGGATTTTACTGGCCAAAGGCGAATGAGATGGCAAAGGAAATAGTAGATAAGTGCGAGGGATGTCAGTTCTACTCGAATATGTCGCACAAGCCTGCATCAGCTCTGAAGACCATTCCACTCGTCTGGCCTTTCGCAGTATGGGGGTTGGACATGGTCGGTCCTTTGAGAACAGGGCGAAGTGGCTTCATGCATGTACTGGTGGCAGTCGACAAGTTCACCAAGTGGATTGAGGCTAAACCAATCAAGAACCTTGACGCCAGTGCTACTGTTAGCTTCATCAGGGAACTGATATTCAGATATGGAGTCCCGCACAACATCATTACGGATAATGGGTCGAACTTTGACTCGGAGGAATTCAGGGATTTCTGCAACTCTCAAGGCACACGAGTCGACTACGCTTCAGTCGCCCATCCGCAGTCGAATGGACAAGCAGAGCGAGCCAATGGTCTGATTCTCAAGGGATTGAAACCCCGACTGATGCGTGATCTCAAGCATGCAGCTGGAGCTTGGGTCGACGAACTTCCCTCGGTGCTTTGGGGACTGCGGACCACACCTAATCGCTCGACCAGAAGAACTCCATTCTTCTTGGTCTACGGAGCCGAAGCAGTCTTGCCGAGTGATCTTCTCCACAATGCTCCTCGAGTTGAGATCTACAACGAAGCAGAAGCTGAACAAGCGCGGCAGGACGCAGTCGACCTTTTAGAGGAAGAAAGGGAGATGGCTCTGATCCGATCGACCATCTACCAACAAGATTTGCGTCGTTTCCACGCCAGAAATGTGAGGGGTCGAGCCTTCCAGGAAGGAGATTTAGTTCTCCGAGTGGATCAGAAGAAACCACACAAGCTTGCTCCTTCTTGGGAAGGACCCTTCATTGTCACCAAAGTTCTCCACAACGGGGCGTACCGTCTTTACAACGTCGAACATAATATCGACGAGCCCCGAGCTTGGAACGCGGAACTACTCCGCCCATTTTACACTTAAGTTTATCACTCGGATGAGTTGCAATAAAGTACTCCTGTAGTTCATGGATTTCAAAATAATAGTGTCATAGTTCCTCCATAATTTTTGTCACTTTTTATTTTTGTCCAATAAAATTTTCCCCTCAGTGGGTGACTTAGCCGCGAATCCGTTTCGCCTAAGTTTGTAAAAATCCTTACCGAGTGGTGAGCCAGACTCCCACTCGGAGGCTTAGCTGCGAATCCGTTTCGCCTAAGATTAAATAAAATCCTACCGAGTGGTAAGCCAGACTTCCACTCGGGGGCTTAGCTGCAGTCCAAGTACTCGCCTAAGTTATAAAAATCCTACCGAGTGGTAAGCCAGACTTCCACTCGGAGTCTTAGCCGCGAATCCGTTTTGCCTAAGTTTGTAAAAATCCTTACCGAGTGGTGAGCCAGACTCCCACTCGGAGGCTTAGCTGCGAATCCGTTTCGCCTAAGATTAAATAAAATCCTACCGAGTGGTAAGCCAGACTTCCACTCGGGGGCTTAGCTGCAGTCCAAGTACTCGCCTAAGTTATAAAAATCCTA
>NC_057795.1:435859571-435869823 GCF_018294505.1 Triticum aestivum
AAGAGCAAACCTCTCACTCGGGGGCTTAGCTGCAGCCCAGTGCTCGCCTAAGATATAAAAATCCTACCGAGTGAAGAGCAAACCTCTCACTCAGAGGCTTAGCTGCAGCCCAGTGCTCGCCTAAGATATAGAAATCCTACCGAGTGAAGAGCAAACCTCTCACTCGGGGGCTTAGCTGCAGCCCAGTGCTCGCCTAAGTTATCAAAATCCTACCGAGTGAAGAGCAAACCTCTCACTCGGGGGCTTAGCTGCAGCCTAGCGCTCGCCTAAGTTATCAAAATCCTACCGAGTGAAGAGCAAACCTCTCACTCGGGAGGTTTAGCTGCAGCCCAACGCTCGCCTAAGTGGACTAAGGAATAAGTCGACTGCAGTGAGCATCTTGCTTTGAACCTGCAAAAGACATTTCGAGCCGAAAGCAATCATATTCAAACACCAAATTTGAGTTCAGATCGATACCTAAAGGAACCGAAAGTGCTCAGGCACTAAGCCTGTTAAGTTTTATCGGTTACAACTCCACTCGGCATACCGAGGCAAATTTAAAGCGTCGAGCTTAGAAGAAGTTTTTTACCCCTCCTATGGAGGGCTGGAAGGTGCAACAAACTCATCGAGATCAATTCCATCTGCGATCCGAGTAGCAGCAGCAAGGAAAGTTTCCATAAAGGACCTGAAGTCGTGTTTCTTAGTGTTGGCCACTCGGAGGGCAGCCAGCTTGTCTTCTCGCGCATCTTTGCAGTGGACTCGGGCCAGACACAGAGCAACATCTGCACCGCACCGAGCCGAGGACTTTTTCCACTCCTGCACTCGACCAGGGACAGCGTTCAAACGAGCCATCAGCGACTCGAGGTCGTTCTGGAGTGTCTCCCCGGGCCAGAGCGTTGAGTGGATGCGAGATGTGGCGACCTTCAGCCTTGCAAGATAGTCCACGGCAGCTGCAACACGGGACTCCAGTCGGAAAACATTCATGGCAACTTCGTCGTTCACCGGAGAATTGACGGGGTCAAGGTTTGGTTCCAGTCGGCTAGTCTCTTCTTCAAAGTTTTGACAAAATTCTGCAAGGACGATCACGGAGTCAAGGCAATGGTCGAATGAAAAAAAAACCACCGTTGAAAATGATTGTTGAGCGTAAAGGTTTACCTTCAAGCATAAGAAACAACTTCTTGGCAAGGCCACTCAGGAAGACCTCCAGGTCATTTTTCTTCCCAAGAACAGCTTTCAGAGTAGCATTTTCTTGCTCAAGCTTTGTGACTGAAGCTAACTTCTCGTCAACAAGCTTGATCTTCTCAGCCAGTTCAAGGTATTTTTTCCTTTGGGCCTCCCTCACCTTACCTGCAAGTTACAACAAGATCAGATTTTGAAACAAATGAAGGGAAAAAGCCGTCGTCGAAGTCTCACCAAACATACCTTCGGTCTCCTCCTTCGCCTTCGTCAGATTCTCCTGAACCAGCTTCAAATTCAGCTCGAGCTGAATGTGCTTGTTTTCCAGTTCAGTGTAGCGAGCCGCAAGGTCACAGGAGTTCTGCGAAGAACCAATCGACTAAATGTCAAAAATAATTCACTTCCGAGTGAAAAAGGAAAAATCACGTGTTTCTAAGACTACAGCCGAATTCAAGCATTCGACCGTAGTCTCGGGGACTACACCCAGTGGGTGCACTCAGCGTGCCCCCGCTAATCCTATTGAAGACAGAGTCGACTAGTCGACCGGTTTGTGAAATCCAGTCGCCATAGTCGAATGACGGAAAGACTGAACTTATAAAGCCTAAGGCCGACTGCCAGCAGTCGAGCTTAGCCTTGGAGACAGAGTCGACCAGTCGACCTCAAAAAAAAAAGAACAAGATGTATTCTTTAAGACTGTAACCGACTGCCTACAGTCAACCACAGTCTCGGGGACTAAACCCAGTGGGTGCACTCAGCGTGCCCCCACCGGTTTGTGAAATCCATTCGCCGTAGTCGAATGATGGAGAGACTGCCCTTATAAAGCCTAAGGGCGACTGCCAGCAGTCGACCTTAGCCTTGGGGACTACACCCAGTGGGTGCACTCAGCGTGCCCCCACCGGTTTGCGAAATCCATTCGCCATAGTCGAATGACGGAGAGACTGAACTTATAAAGCCTAAGGCCGACTGCTAGCAGTCGACCTTAGCCTTGGGGACTACATCCAGCGGGTGCACTCAGCGTGCCCCCGCTAACACGGAGTTTAAATCAGCACACCCAGTGGGTGACTACTATAAATTATGGAAAGAAAAGTTTTTGATAGCATATCCTAACAGAGCAAACGGTGGTCGACTGACCTGAACATTGCTTTGGAGGGCGGAACTGGCGTCGTAAGCTGCCTGGCTCGCATCCCGGATGGTCCTCAACTGCTCCATCATGATCCCTGCCTGGCGTATCGCCTCCTTTGCTGCGCCAGCTTGGTCCTCTGGGACGTGGTGCGTCGTGAAGAGGGAGGGCTGCGGAGCACTCGTCAGCGGATCTGCGAAGGACACAGTGTGTCGAGTGGCGTTTTCCTCCTCCGCGACCAGAGTCTCAGGCACCGTCACATCCTGGGGCACCCTGCTGGCAGACGCTTTCCTTCTCATTCTATGCTTCAGCGGTTCCTCATCTTCATCATCATCAGGGAGAGTGATAACAACATTGGATGGAGCTACAGAAAAGAATCAGGATTAGAGATCATGAGTGAGTTGACTAGAAACGGTGTTAAGGGTATAATACCAGGTTTTGAGGTTGCTGCGTCCTCCATCTCATGGTCGTCAGCCCGGGCCGAGGTCTCAGAAGTAGCAGCACTGCAACTCCAAAGAGTCAGCCGACTAACTCCAGCGCCAACTAGAGATAAAGTTCACGCAAAACAAGAAGACTTAAGCAACATGATTACCCTGATATGGTGGGGATGGACACCTTCATCTTCGGCAGGTGCTTGGTCGGCTTTGACGGGGCCGCCCTGGGCTGCTTCGATGCCTTTTCAGTCGGCGCCGGAGAGGTGGTCCGAGGGCGCTTGGTCGACTGAGTGACAGTCGCAACCCCCTTGCCACGTTCAGTCGCAGGGTCATGGACAAGCTTCGACCGCCTTTCCGAGCGCGGTGGTGCAACCTCCTCCTCCTCCTCTTCCTCGTCCTCATCAACATCATCATTATCGTCATCAGTGTCATCATCATCATCATCATCCTCAGCGGCGTCCGAGTCCCACTCCTCCTCCTGGCTCTCGCCCCCGCTTGCTTCTCCCTCCTCAGTCGGAGCTTGTGCTCCGTTGGGCATCGAGTACAGCTCAGTGAGGGCCTGATAGACATCCAGACAAAGATCAGTCGACCGATCGGCAGGGAAAACAGAAATAAATATGACGAGAATACAATGGGAAGTGGAGTAGACATACCTTGTTTGGATCACTTTGGCAGTCGAGTGGAGGAATCCTTCTGGCTCCGCAAGGGTTATCCTTGTTCCCAGTAACAGCGGCCATCCACCTTTCCAGAGTGGCATCGTCGACTGTTTCTGGATTGACCCGAGTCACATCCTCAGTCCCGCAGTACAACCACATGCAATGGCTCCGGAACTAAAGAGGCTGGATACGACGCCTAAGGAAAACCTCCAGGAGATCCATACCCGTCACTCCATCCCGAACCAACTGAACTACACGCTCCATCAGCATCTTCACGTCAGGTTTCTCCTCCGGAATCACCTTCAAAGAGGAGGGCTTGTTCACTCGGTCCATGGTGAACTGAGGGAGTCCACTCGACTGCCTAGACATCGACTGATCCTGGCAGTAGAACCAGGTCGACTGCCAGCCTCTGACTGACTCGGGAAATGTCATGGCTGGGAAGGTGCTCTTGCTCCTCACCTGGATCCCCAGACCCCCACACATTTGGACAACTCGGGTTTTTTCGTCGCCTGGGCTCGCCTTCTTCACGGTCTGAGAGCGACACGTGAATATGTGCTTGAACAAGCCCCAATGCGGTCGACAACCCAGAAAACTCTCACACATGGACACAAACGCGGCAAGATAGGCGATAGAATTCGGGGTGAAGTGGTGGAGTTGCGCTCCAAAGAAGTTCAAGAAACCACGAAAGAAAATGCTCGGCGGCAAAGAGAATCCGCGGTCGACATGGGTAGCCAGAAGCACGCACTCACCCTCTTCTGGCTGGGGCTGCCACTCTTTCCCCGGAAGCCTCGCAGCTCCATGAGGGATCAGGCCCTCGTTGGCCATGTCGAGGAGATCCTTCTCCGTGATGGTCGACTGGATCCAATCTCCCTGGACCCAGCCTTTCGGCAGGCGAGATCTAGACGAAGACCCGCCGCGGCTGGTGGATCTCCCCTTCGCCTTCTTCGTCGCCGACACCTTCTTCGCGCGTTCCAGCGCCGCCGTCTTCTCCTTGACCATGGCTACCGGCGAGGCGCGCGAGGAGAGGTTGTGCGGAGGCGAGAGCGAGCGCGTTGGGCGGAGACGAAGGGAGCAGAGGGAGAATGCTGAGGCACTGTTCAAAAAACCCTCGCCGAGCGCATTTATAGGATCCCTTCTGAGTGGATGACAGGTGGGCCCGGTCGATCTAATCATATCCTGAAACAGTTGCGCGAGCGTGATACGTGGCGAAAAAAGCGGCGCGGGAATCGAGGCGTCTATGCCCCGTCCCATCCGAGCGCCGCGGACCGCTCCGCTTCGCGTGCTCCCCTAAATTCCGCATCCCGCGGAATCCACGAACGGCAGATCAGTCTGCCAGACGCGGGATTCCCTGCGATCCGTCGCTCGGAAATCAGCGAAGTCCAAAAGATCACTCGACGAAGAAAAAGAATGGATCGAGTCGATTGAAGAAAAGTTGCTCACTATCAACAAAGAGATTTTTTGGTTCAAAGCAACGCACGACTAGCATGCGAAGGCTAATCGGAAACAACATCGACTCCTTCATCACTCAAGCCTCAATCCATTCGGGGGCTAATGATGGAGTCATGTACCTAGGGTAGGGTCACAGACCTGATCTAAGTACCCTGCCCAGGGACATCCTTAGAAGAGATCACCTTCCAGTCGACCTACGAGGGACTCACTCGACTGACTTGAAGGACTCGACCACGAAGACTCACTCGACCACCAGAAGGTCAAGAGGCACTCTGCACTGCAACGGTCTGTAATTAAGTAGACTTTATGATAGTAAAGACACTTTATGTGGGGCGTTACCAGTAACGCCCCGGACTTAACGCACCTTAAACCCTCTCCTACGTGGGCTGGCTGGGGTCCTGGCGCACTCTATATAAGCCACCCCCCTCCACAGGTAGAAGGGTTCGGCACCCTGTAACTCATATACACATAATCCACTCGACCGCCTCCGGGGTCCGAGACGTAGGGCTTTTACTTCCTCCGAGAAGGGCCTGAACTCGTACATCTCTTGTGCTTACAACCTCTCCATAGCTAGGACCTTGCCTCTCCATACCTACCCCCACTCTACTGTCAGACTTAGAACCACGACAATAATCACCCAGTTATGTTGTGACGTTTGGTAGCACACAAAGTGTTCCTCCGGTAAACGGGAGTTACATAATCTCATAGTCATAGGAACATGTATAAGTCATGAAGAAAGCAATAGCAACACAGTGCTAAGCTAACGGAATGGGTCAAGTCAATCGCATCATTCTCCTAATGATGTGATCCCGTTAATCAAATAACAACTCATGTCTATGGTCAGGAAACTTAACCATCTTTGATTAACGAGCTAGTCAAGTAGAGGCATACTAGTGACACTATGTTTGTCTATGTATTCACACATGTATTATGTTTACGGTTAATACAATTCTAGCATGAATAATAAACATTTATCATGAAATAAGGAAATAAACAATAAATTTATTATTGCCTCTAGGGCATATTTCCTTCAATCTCCCACTTGCACTAGAGTTAATAATCTAGTTCACATCACCATGTGATTTAACACCAATATTCACATCTGTATTTGATTAATACCCATAGTTCACATTGTCATGTGATCAACACCCAAAGGGATTACTAGAGTCAATAATCTAGTTCACATCGCTATGTGATTAACACCCAAAGAGTACTAAGGTATGATCATGTTTTGCTCATGAGAGAAGTTCTGTCACATTCAGAGCCATACGTATTTTGCAAATATTCTGTGTCTACAATGCTCTGCACGGAGATACTCTAGCTAATTGCTTCCACTTTCAATATGTATCCAGATTGAGACTTAGAGTCATCTGGATCGGTGTAAAAGCTTGCACCGATGTAACTCTTTACGACGGGCTCTTTTATCACCTCCATAATCGAGAAATATTTCCTTAGTCCTCATTAAGGATATTCTTGACCGTTGTCCAGTGATCTTGTCACGCCCAATATGCGACCCTATCCAAAAGGAACTCGAAGGTCCCACCAAGGATAGAACCGCATATTGAAATGCTTTTGCAAGGTGGATATCATTACATCAACATTACATAATAGAAGGGGATACATACAAAAGGCATACAATGCCACACGAATACAACATCATCTTACATGAGAACAACATCCGACTATGGATGAAACACAAACAGAAGCTCAAATGACATCCACCCTGCTAGGCCAGGCTGCCGACCTGGAACCTATCCCTGATCAAAGAAGAAGCAGAAGAAGAACTCCAAAACAAGCAAACATCGCTCTCGCGTCATGATCATCGCATAACCTGTACCTGCAACTGTTGTTGTAGTAAATTGTGAGCCACGAGGACTCAACAATCCCATTACCATGGGTATCAAGACTAGCAAAGCTTAAAGGGAATGGAAGGGGTAAAGTGGTGAGGCTGCAACAGCAACTAAGCATATATAGTGGCTAACATACGCAAATAAGAGCGAGAAAAGAGCAAAGGAACGGTCGTGAAGCTAGCAATGATCAAGAAGTGATCCTGAACTCCTACTTATGTCAAACATAACCCAAAGACCGTGTTCACTTCCCGGACTCCGCCGAGAAGAGACCATCACGGCTACACACACGGTTGATGCGTTTTAATTCGGATCTGGTGTCAAGTTATCTACAACCGGACATTAACAAATTCCCATCTGCCTATAACCGCAGTCACGACTTTCGAAAGATTATAAACCCTGCAGGGGTGTCCCAACTTAGCCCATGATAAGCTCTCGCGATCAACAAAGGATATACCTTCTCCCAGGAAAACCCGATCAGACTCGGAATCCCGGTTTACAAGACATTTCGACAATGGTAAAACAAGACCAGCAAGACCGCCCGATGCGCCGACAATCCCGATAAGAGCTGCACATATCCCGTTCTCAGGGCAACACCGAATAAGCTAAGCGTACATGTGCCGACGTAACCCAAGTTGCCAAGGGATGGTCCCGCACGGTGCTCTAGTTTGGACCAACACTTAGACAAGCATTGGCCCGGGGGGGCTATAATAAAGATGACCCTTGGGTTAATTACTCCCAAGGGAAATATAGGTGGTGGTGAGGCAAATGGTAAAACCAATGTTGGGCCTTGCTGGAGGAGTTTTATTCAAAGTGAACTGTCAAGGGGGTCCCATAAATCACCCAACCGCGTAAGGAATGCAAAATCCGGGAACATAACACCGGTATGACGGAAACTAGGGCGGCAAGAGTGGAACAAAACACCAGGCATAAGGCCGAGCCTTCCACCCTTTACCAAATATATAGATGCATTAATAATATGAGATATTATGATATCCCAACATAATCCTGTCCATCATGGGGCAATCTTCAACTTCACCTGCAACTAGCAACGCTATAAGAGGGCTGAGCAAAGCGGTAACATAGCCAAGCAATGGTTTGCTAGTAACGGTGTCAAAGGTTAGAGGTTCATGGCAATTTGGGATGCTTGATGAGCAAAAGATAGGTAACACAACATAGCGATAGAACAAAGCAACTAGCATAGCAATGATAGTAGTGAGATCCAGGGTAGCGGTCATCTTGCCTGAAATCCCGCAAGGAAGAAGAACGAGTCCATGAAGGAGATGAAGCCACGAAGACGAACCAAGCGTAGACGAACGAATCCTCACGATCACAACGAAACGGGAACTATCGAGAAGAAGCACACAACATGGTAAACACACCACACATAGACAAGACATGATGCACAACAAGCATGATGCATGACAAAGCTAGATTAGGCTACTCATGTCAAGAGATGATGCATACAAGAGCAACACATCAAGGCAAGTTTAAATAAGGTCGGAAACAACATATAACAATTCCGGTAAGTCCTCATATGCATATTTCGAAATTGGTCCAGATCTGAACAAACCTTATGTTCAAGTTGTTAAGCAGCAAGTTAAGATGCACCAAGATGATCTACACGAGATTCTAGTCAAGTTACATATAACGTTCATTTAATTCGGAGCTACGGCCTAGAAGATATGAGCAAAACAAGTTAAACATGGCATTGATGCAAAATGCATCCAAACATCAAGCAAACACCTCAAAACAAGGATGCAACATGATAATATGAAACTACATGCAAAATCGATCAAGTTTCATATAGAGCACACTCAAAACGGAGCAACGGTGCAACACATACACTCCAAACAAGACATAACAACAATCTGCCCAAAGCAGCAACTAGGCATATTGCAAGCATCAAAACAACATGCTACAGCATCTCAACATGAAAACAAAAGACATGGGCATGATGTACAGGTAAAGCATAACAAAAATGAACACTGAGCTATCTCCAGAAATCACTAGAACATGCTCAAACACACATGGCAAGATTGCAAACAATAACGGTTCAGACTTTGCAGAAATAACATCAGGTTGCAATGTTTAGAGCTATCAAACAACATGTTACAGGAACTTATCATGGCAAACAAAGGCATGGGATGATACTACTAAATGCATAGAACAAAAATCCTTTACTGACCATGAGCCAAAAAGGATCATAAGATAAGATGGCACCCATGTAAACATAGCAAGTTATAATACAGATTCATACATGGCAGGAACAACAATAAGTACGCATGTTGGTGAGATCGTACCACTCACCATAGAGCAATAAATGGCATGGAAAGGCAACCAACAGTAAGAAGACATGTTTGTGAAGCTAAGCATGGCAAGAGCAAGTTCATAGGGTGCATGGATCACTAGCAAAACACATGGCAACAACTGAACTTAATGTTAACAGGCTGACAACAACATTATTTAGCAAATTTGGAGCAAGATTACAACAAGCTACATCAGTCTATTAATGCAACAGGGGCATGGATGGATAGAGCATGACATGTAGAACAAAACACCCTTAGTGAATATCTCCAGATTATGCACAGAATGACTTGTAGCAGCAGGTTTACATAGCATCACGAAATAACAGATCCAGCCTAGCAAAATAGCAACAACAAGTACCCTATTTAACAAGCTCGATTCACTCACCACAAGTCATTGCATGACAATATAAGCATAGCATCAGCAATAAGACATGTTTATGAAGCTAACCAAGGCAAGGACAAGTTCATAGCTTGCAAGGATCAACTACAACAACCTTGGCAAAATTGAATAACATGTAAACAATCTGTCAGGAAACATTTTATAGCAAAAATAGAGCACGAAAATGACATGCTAGACTACTCCATAGTTGCAAACAGGGGCATGAATGGATAGAGCATAACCATATGTTCAAAACACCCTTACTGAAGTATCTCAAAATAAGCACGGATCTCTCTGTAGCATCATGTTTACATGGCATAAAAATAACAGCAGAACAGGGAATAAAATCAGCAACATTACGAAGCCTAGTTTGCATGCTTGTGCTAGTCACCACATTGATCACAAAAATACATGGTAAGCACCTCTATAAAGAAGACATGGCATAGTTCAAAACACATGTAGACATCAACCTCATAGGATGCACACATCAATCATGACAAAAATGACAAATGAGCAAGTTCTGTTAACAGACAACAGACAACATCACCTAGCACTCTTGCAACAAAGATTCAGGCATCAAGATGAGCTCAAATGAACATGATGCAATGGAATGAAATAAAGTACTCGTTGAGGCGAACAATTTGACATATTACACGCACGAAACAGAGCAGTATGCATGGAATTATGATGCGATGAACATGGCATGATAATGTTAAAATAACAGGGACTTGGGGAAAAACGGGGTCAACCTCAGATCTAGGGTTCCCGGGCGCGGATGCCGAGGACGGCCGGAGCACGCCGGAGTTGGGGCCAGGGTGGCCGGATCTGGCCGGAGGGAGTCCGAGGCAGCGGGGACGGGCACCGGCGCGGAGGGCGGCGACCGGAGGGACGCCGGGGCGGGGC
>NC_057795.1:435870216-435923589 GCF_018294505.1 Triticum aestivum
GGGGTCCGCAGGTGGTGGAGGCCCGAGCGGCGGCGGCGGAGCGCTCAGAGCGGGCGGCGGCGGAGCGGGTGCGGCGAGCACGGCTCGGGCCCGGCGCGGGCGCGGGCGGGCCGCGGCGGCGCGGGGAGCTGCGGGCGATGTGGCGGAAGGCGATTGGCTGAGGGCGGCGGCGCGATTTCGTCCGGTCCGGGACGGACATGTCCGGCGGGCGAGAGGGGAAATTTAGGGTTTGGTCCGCGATTTGGACGGGGGAGGGCTAAAATATAGGTAGAGGGAGCTAGGAGGCTCCAAATGAGGCACGGTTTTCGCCCACACGATCGTGATCGAACGATCGAGAGCATGGAGGGGAGTTAGATGGGTTTTGGGCCACTTTGGAGGGGGGTTGGGCTGCAACACAAAAGAGGCTTTTACGGTTACCCGGTTAACCGTTGGAGTACCAAACGACCTCCGAATGGCACGTAACTTGACAGGCGGTCTACCGGTGCTATAGCAAGGCCGCTTGGCAAACCTCGGGCCATTCCGAGAAAGTTTAACACCCACACATGAAAACAAGGTCTGAGAGGGGCGACGGGTGCGCGCGAGAGGTTCGGACTCCGAACGGTCAACGGGGAGAACCGGGAGAACCCAAACAAATGCAAGTTTTGAAAAACATGCAGACAAAATGCAGATGATGACATGGCAAAATGCAACACGCAAGCACATGACATGGCAACGACGGCGAATAACTGGCAGACACCTGGCGCATCGAATCCGGGGCGTTACAGATCTACTCTTAGATCAAAATTGTACTCCCTTGCCAAACTCAGAGCAAGGTATACAATAGGTCTGGTACACAACATATCATACTTTATAGAACCTATGACTGGGGCATAGGGAATGACTTTTCATTCTCTTTCTATTTTCTGCCATGGTCGGGTTTTGAGTCTTACTGAACTTCACACCTTTGCAACACAGGCAAGAACTCTTTCTTTGACTGTTCCATTTTGAACTACTTCAAAAACTTGTCAAGGTATGTACTCATTGAAAATCTTATCAAGCGTATTGATCTATCTCAATAGATCTTGATGTAGATCTTGATGCTCAATATGTAAGGAGCTTTACTGAGGTCTTTCTTTAAAAAACTCTTATTCAAGTATCCTTTTATGCTATCCAGAATTTCTATATCATTTTCAATCAACAATATGTCACCTACATACAGTTTTAGAAATGCTACAGAGCTCCCACTCACTTTTTTGTAAATACAAACTTCTCCACAGGTCTGTATAAAACCATATGCTTTGATCAACTCATCAAAGCGTATATTCCAACTCCAAGATGCTTACACCAGTCCATAGATGGATCGCTGGAGCTTGCATATTTTGTTAGCACCTTTCGGATCGACAAAACCTTCTGGTTGCATCATATACAACTCTTCTTCTAGAAATCCATTCAGGAATGCAGTTTTGACATCCATTTGCCAAATTTCATAATCATAAAATGCGGCAATTGCTAACATGATTCGGACAGACTTTTAAGCATCGATACGAGTGAGAAAATCTCATTGTATTCAACACCTTGAACTTGTTGAAAACCTTTTTTGACAATTCGAGCTTTGTAGATAGTAACATAACTATCAGCGTCCGTCTTCCTCTTGAAGGTCCATTTATTTAATATGGCTTGCCGACCATCGGGCAAGTCCACCAAAGTCCACACTTTGTTCTCATACATGGATCCCATCTCAGATTTCATGGCCTCAAACCATTTCGCGAAATCTGGGCTCATCATTGCTTCCTCATAGTTCGTAGGTTTATCATGGTCTAGTAACATGACTTCCAGAATAGGATTACCATACCACTCTGGTGCTAACCGTACCATGGAAGAGCTACGAGGTTCTGTAGTAACTTGATTTTAAGTTTCATGATCATCATCATTAGCTTCCTCACTAATTGGTGTAGGCATCACTAGAACTGATTTCAGTGATGAACTGTTTTCCAATTTGGGAGAAGATACTATTACCTCATCAAGTTATACTTTTCTCCCGCTCACTTCTTTCAAGAGAAACTCCTTCTCTAGAAAGGATCCATTCTTAGCAACGAATATTTTGCCTTCGGATCTGTGATTAGAAGGTGTACCCAACAGTCTCCTTTGGGTATCCTATGAAGACACATTTCTCCGATTTGGATTCGAGCTTATCAGGTTGAAACCTTTGCACATAAGCATCGCAACTCCAAACTTTTAAGAAACAACAACTTTGGTTTCTCACCAAACCATAGTTCATATGGTGTCGTCTCAACGGATTTAGATGGTGCCCTATTTTAATGTGAATGAAACTATCTCTAATGCATAACCCCAAAACGATATTGGTAAATCGGTAAGAGACATCATTGATCGCACTGATGGGGTTATGTACCTAGGGTAGGGCGCAACGAAGAGATTCTTTGAAGACAAATTGCTCCCTGTCAACGAAGAGATTCTTTGATCCAGAACAGCGCACAACTAGAGCGCAAAGGTTAATCGGAAACGACATCAACTCCTTCTTCACTCGAAGCCTCAATCCATTCGGGGGCTAATGATGGGGTTATGTACCTAGGGTAGGGTCATGGACCTGTTGCAAGTAACTTACCCTAGGACATCCCTAGAAGAGGTCGCCTTCCAGTCGACCAACGAGGATTCACTCGACTGGCCTGAAGGACTCGACCATGAAGACTCACTCGACCACCAGGAGGTCAAGAGGCACTCTGCACCGCAACGGCCTGTAATTAAGTAGACTTTATGATAGTAAAGGCACTTTATGTGGGGCGTTACCAGTAACGCCCCAGACTTAACTCACCTTAAACCCTCTCCTACGTGGGCTGGCTGGGGTCCTGGCGCACTCTATATAAGCCACCCCCCTCCACAGGCAGAGGGGTTGGGCACCTTGTAATCCATACATTCATAATCCACTCGACTGCCTCCGGGCTCCGAGACGTAGGGCTGTTACTTCTTCCGAGAAGGGCCTGAACTCGTACATCCTTTGTGCTTACAACCTCTCCATAGCTAGGACCTTGCCTCTCCATACCTACCCCCCACTCTACTGTCAGGCTTAGAACCACGACAGTTGGCGCCCACCGTGGGGCAGGTGTTTTAGCGATTTTGTGGAGAAGTTGCAATTCTTCCGAGTACTTTCATCATGGTGTCTGCTGGAGTTTTGGTCGAGGGTCAAGAGATCCGTCTCGGCACTCTCACCTTCATCGCCGACGACTCCGCATGGCTCCAGGAGGCTCCACTCGACGTAGATGCGCTCCCCGTCCGCGGTGCGATGCATTTTCGCGCATGTGTCCGCGGCGTTCTGCTGCGGCAACCATCGACCCAGTATCGGTCGGCTCCTCCATCTTCCACCCTCCCGGTCTCCCGCCAGCGCAAGCGCTCAGGCCGGTCGAGGCTTCAGCGATGGGTGAGTCATGCGGTGGCTCGCCAGTCGGCCACTACACAAGTTGCGGCAATCGAGCCCAACGAATCTCTCTACGGCTTGTTCGATCAGTCGACTGGCTCTGGAGAGACTGCATCCGAGTGCGGAAGCAGTGATCCAGCGGCGGAAATCTTGATGGTCGACGGGCCCCACAGTCCTCCTGGCTTCGCCCGTGGTGGTGGAGCAGGCGACGGCGGCGACCCTGCACGAGGCTACGAAGAGTACCAGCCCGAGCCACTCGACTCTCTGCAAAGAGAAGAGCTTCGCCGCAGGAACGAGGATCCCCTGCGTATTCCCATCGCAGGAGAAACCCCCGAGGCTCGTGCCTTGGAGGAGGCGCGTCTGGCCAATTTGGCCGAGCGCACTCGACTGGAGAACCTTCAGCGAGCACTCGACGAGCGCGCGCGGCAACGAGTTCCCGACACCAGTCGACGTCAACTCTTCCCGCCGACTCAGGTATATCGAACCCCAATTCAGAATTTAGCAGCTGCGACCCGTATAGCAGAGTCCATTCAGCCTTCGCAGTCAGAGGCTGGCAGAGGTTTGCTGCAGATCAGGGATCTGCTCCGGGCAGCAGGAGATCAGAATTCAGCCGTGTCTCAGTCACGCAACAGAATTCACAGTCGATCTGTCACTGTGAATACGGTTTAGTCGGCTCACAGCCCCAGATCGCCTCCGCGGCGCGAAGGGCGTGAGAATCGGCGAGATCAATATGGCGACAGACTCGACCGAGATGATAGGCGTCGAGTGCCCTATTCCCCTCCGAGGGGTGGGTCTTACGCTCCTTGGCAGCCAGATGATAGGCGTCAGTACAGTACAGGGCGTAGGGTTCCAGTTGACCCCAGAGAGCCAGGCTTCGACGCGCGATCCATTATCGTGCAAGGGTTGGTCGACCGGAACAGAGCCCATCGAGGCGCACTCGACAGAGATGTGCCCACGAGCAGTTGAGTACACGTTTCTGGTCCTGAATGTTTCAGCAGAGCTATCAGAGCCGCAGTTATCCCCCCCAATTTCAGGTTGGCAACAGGAGTCAGCAAGTTCACTGGTGAGTCTAAGCCTGAAACTTGGCTTGAAGACTACCGAGTGGCAGTTCAGATCGGTGGTGGGAACGACGAGGTGGCCATGAAGCATTTGCCCCTCATGTTGGAAGGTTCTGCCAGGGCATGGTTGACTCAATTGCCTCCTAGCAGCATTTACACTTGGGAAGATCTGTCCCGAGTGTTCGTCAGAACGTTCGAAGGGACTTGCAAGCGACCAGCGGGATTGACAGAGTTGCAAGTCTGCGTGCAGAAAACCAATGAGACTCTCAGAGAGTATATTCAGAGGTGGATCACTTTGCACCACACTGTGGAAAATGTCTCTGACCATCAGGCAGTATGCGCCTTCAAAGATGGTGTCAAGAACAGAGAACTGAGTTTGAAATTTGGTCGAACCGGTGACATGACCTTGAGTCGGATGATGGAGATTGCTACCAAGTACGCCAACGGCGAAGAAGAAGACCGACTCCGAAGCGGCAAGCACAAGCCGAGTCAGTCGGAAAAAGTAAACACCAGTCGGAAACAGAAGCGGAAGGCTGAACCGGCAGCTCCTGGAGAGGCTCTGGCCGTGACTCAAGGAAAGTTTAAGGGGAAACCAAAAGGATCTTGGAACCCCAAGAAGGTAAAGGATAAAGAAGGGAACGACGTAATGGATATGCCATGTCACATCCACATGAAGAAAGATGAAGAGGGGAATATCATTTACCCAAAGCACACCACTCGCCAATGTCGACTCCTGATCCAGCAGTTTCAGGGAAAACAGTCTAAGGACAAGGAGAAGGAGCCGGACAAGGCCGAAGACAAAGAGGACAGTGAGGGAGGATATCCGCATATCAACTCCACTCTGATGATCTTCGCAGATGTGGAAAGCAGAAGTCGACTGAAAGTGATTAACCGAGAGGTTAACATGGTTGCCCCAGCAAAGGCAAATTATCTGAAGTGGTCTCAAACACCCATCACATTCGACCAATCTGATCACCCGACTCATATTGCCACCCCTGGGAGGCAAGCTTTGGTGGTCGATCCAGTTGTCGAAGGCACTCGACTGACAAAGGTGCTGATGGACGGTGGGAGTGGGCTGAATCTGTTATATGCAGACACGTTGAAAGGTATGGGCATTCCGATGTCCCGGCTGAGCACTAGTAACATGAGCTTCCATGGAGTTATACCAGGGAAGAAGGCCGAGTCACTCAGCCAGATAGCTTTGGACGTAGTGTTTGGCGATTCAAAGCATTTTCGCAAAGAAAAGTTGACGTTTGAGGTCGTGGATTTTCAAAGTGCATATCATGCCATTTTGGGGAGACCAGCCTATGCACGGTTCATGGCTCGACCATGTTACGTGTACCTCAAATTGAAGATGCCCGGTCCCAAAGGTGTGATCACTGTCACCGGTGATAGGAAAAAGGCAGAGGAGTGCTTTCAGAAGGGCTCCAAAATTGCCGATTCCCAAGTGACAGCGGTCGAGTTCGAAGAATACAAGCAAAACGCAGATCCGAGTGACTTGCTGCGATCCAAGAAGCCCGCCACAGAATCTGCATTCCAGTCGTCTGGTGAGACGAAGCCTGTTCACATTCACCCGACCGGCCCCGAAGCAGCTCCGACCCGCATCTCCACAACACTCGACCCAAAATAGGAAGAAGCGCTCATCCAGTTCCTCCGTGAGAACTGGGACATTTTTGCATGGAAGCCCGCTGACATGCCAGGTGTTCCCAGGGGACTGGCTGAGCATCGCCTAAGAGTCGACTCGTCTGCAAAGCCAGTCAAAGAACATCTTCGGCGGTCCGCCGTCCAGAAGAGAAAAGCCATCGGTGAAGAAGTGGCTCGACTGTTGGCGGCAGGATTTATCCGAGAGATATTCCACTCCGAGTGGCTCGCTAATGTCGTCATGGTTCCTAAGAAGGACAAGTCGCTCCGAATGTGCATTGATTTCAAGCACATCAACCGGGCCTGCCCGAAAGATCACTTTCCTCTCCCTCGCATAGATCAAATTGTTGACTCGACCGCGGGATGCGAGAGGTTGTCTTTTTTAGATGCTTACTCCGGGTACCACCAGATCCGTCTGTATGGGCCCGATGAAGTAAAAACAGCTTTCATCACTCCATTCGGGTGCTTCTGCTATATCACCATGCCATTCGGCCTCAAGAATGCCGGAGCCACATTTATGCGAATGATCCAGAAGTGTCTACTCACTCAAATCAGTCGGAATGTGGAAGCTTATATGGATGATATTGTTGTCAAGTCACGAAAAGGTTCCGACCTGCTCGCTGACCTCGCCGAAACATTTGCCAACCTCAGAAGGTATGATATCAAGCTCAATCCATCAAAGTGCACATTTGGAGTTCCTGGTGGCAAGTTACTCGGTTTCCTCGTTTCCGAACGGGGAATCGACGCCAACCCAGAAAAGATTGGCACTATTCTCCGAATGAAACGCCCTGTGCGAGTGCACGATGTCCAGAAGCTTACTGGATGCTTGGCCGCATTAAGTCGATTCATCTCACGACTCGGTGAAAAGGCATTGCCTCTTTACCGACTGATGAAGAAGGCTGACAGGTTCGAGTGGACTCCAGAAGCTGATGCAGCGTTTGCCGAGCTAAAAGCTCTGCTCTCCACCCAGCCGGTGCTTGCTGCTCCAATCAGCAAAGAGCCTCTGTTGCTCTACATCGCAGCCACAGGACAAGTCGTCAGTACTGTGCTAACGGTCGAGCGGGAAGAAGAAGGAAAAGCTCTCAAAGTTCAGCGCCCAGTGTATTATTTGTCTGAAGTCTTGACTCCATCCAAGCAGAGATACCCTCATTATCAGAAGCTTGTGTATGGAATATACATGACCACAAAGAAGGTTGCTCATTATTTCTCTGACCATTCAATCACAGTCGTCAGCGACGCTCCACTATCAGAGATTTTGCACAACAGAGATGCAACTGGTCGAGTGGCCAAATGGGCGATTGAACTTCTTCCCCTTGATATCAAGTTTGAGGCAAAGAAAGCCATTAAGTCCCAGGCAATAGCAGATTTCCTCGCCGAGTGGATCGAACAGCAGCAGCCGACTAAAGTTCACTCGGAGCATTGGACCATGTTTTTCGATGGTTCTAAGATGTTGAATGGTTCCGGTGCTGGGGTTGTCCTGGTTTACCCCAGAGGAGATAAGCTCAGATATGTGCTCCAGATTCACTTTGATTCCTCCAACAATGAGGCAGAATATGAGGCCCTCCTATATGGGTTGCGCATGGCCATTTCACTCGGCGTCCGTCGCCTAATGGTCTATGGCGACTCGGATTTAGTGGTCAATCAGGTGATGAAAGGGTGGGACGTGAGAAGCCCAGCCATGACTGGATACTGCAGTGCAGTGAGGAAGCTGGAGAAAAAGTTCGAGGGGTTGGAGCTCCATCATATACCCCGACTGAAAAATCAAGCAGCTGATGATCTAGCAAAGATAGGTTCCAAGAGAGAAGCCATTCCGAGTGGTGTGTTCTTGGAGCATATACACACTCCGTCAGTCAAAGAAGATCCTTTCACCGAAGAAACTCCGCAGCCCAAGAGTGCCACAGATCCGACTGAAGTTGAAGTCCCAGCGGTGGTCGACTTGATCATGGAGGTTTTGGTAGTCATTCCCGACTGGACGATTCCGTATGTCGCATATATCTTGAGGAAAGAGCTTCCGGAGGATGAGGAAGAGGCTCGACAGATCGTCCGTCGATCTAAGGCCTTTACCGTCATCAAAGGACAATTATACAGAGAGAGCACGACTGGAGTCGGTCAGAAGTGCATAACACCAGAAGAAGGTCGACTCATCCTCAATGATATTCACTCGGGGACCTGTGGTCATCATGCGTCCTCCCGGACCATCGTGGCCAAAGCATACCGAGCCGGATTTTACTGGCCCAAGGCGAATGGGATGGCAAAGGAGATAGTGGATAAGTGCGAGGGATGTCAGTTCTACTCGAATATGTCGCACAAGCCTGCGTCAGCTTTGAAGACCATCCCACTCGTCTGGCCTTTTGCAGTCTGGGGGCTGGACATGGTCGGCCCTTTGAGAACAGGACGAAGTGGCTTCACGCATGTACTGGTGGCAGTCGACAAGTTCACCAAGTGGATCGAGGCTAAACCAATCAAGAGCCTCGACACCGGTACTGCTGTTAGCTTCATCAGGGAACTAATATTCAGATATGGAGTCCCGCACAGCATCATTACGGATAATGGGTCGAACTTTGACTCAGAGGAATTCAGAACCTTCTGCAACTCCCAGGGCACACGGGTCGACTACGCATCAGTCGCCCATCCGCAGTCGAATGGACAAGCAGAGCGAGCTAATGGACTGATTCTCAAGGGACTGAAGCCGCGACTGATGCGTGATCTCAAACACGCGGCTGGAGCTTGGGTCGACGAACTTCCATCTGTACTCTGGGGACTGCGGACCACGCCCAATCGGTCGACCGGAAGAACTCCATTCTTCTTGGTCTATGGAGCCGAAGCAGTCTTGCCGAGTGATCTTCTCCACAATGCTCCTCGAGTCGAAATCTACAACGAAGCAGAAGCTGAACAAGCGCGGCAGGACGCAGTTGACCTTTTAGAGGAAGAAAGGGAGATGGCTCTGATCCGGTCGACCATCTACCAACAAGATCTGCGCCGTTTCCACGCCCGAAATGTGAGAGGTCGAGCCTTCCAGGAAGGGGATTTGGTTCTCCGAGTGGATCAGCACAAACCACATAAGCTTGCTCCTTCTTGGGAAGGCCCCTTCATCGTCACCAAGGTTCTCCACAACGGGGCGTACCGTCTTTACAACGTCGAGCATAATATCGACGAGCCCCGAGCTTGGAACGCGGAGCTACTCCGCCCATTTTACACTTAAGTTTTATCACTCGGATGAGTTGCAATAAAGTACTTCTGTAGTTCATGGGTTTAGAAATAATTGTGTCATCACTTTTTATTTTTGTCCACATAAAAACTCCCCCTCAGTGGGTGGCTTAGCCGCGAATCCGTTTCGCCTAAGTTTGTAAAAATCCTATCGAGTGGTGAGCCAGACTCTCACTCGGAGGCTTAGCTGCGAATCCGTTTCGCCTAAGTTTATCAAAATCCTACCGAGTGGTAAGCCAGCCTTCCACTCGGGGGCTTAGCTGCAGCCTCGTGCTCGCCTAAGTTATAAAAATCCTACCGAGTGGTAAGCTAGCCTTTCAGTCGGAGGCTTAGCTGCAGTCCAAGGACTCGCCTAAGTTATAAAAATCCTACCGAGTGTAAGCCAGCCTTCCACTCGGGGGCTTAGCTGCAGTCCAAGCACTCGCCTAAGTTGTGAAAATCCTACCGAGTGGTAAGCCAGCCTTCCACTCGGGGGCTTAGCTGCAGCCTCGTGCTCGCCTAAGTTATAAAAATCCTACCGAGTGAGGAGCAACCCTCTCACTCGGGGGCTTAGCTGCAGTCCAAGCACTCGCCTAAGTTGTGAAAATCCTACCGAGTGAAGAGCGATCCTCTCACTCGGGGGCTTAGCTGCAGCCTCGTGCTCGCCTAAGTTATAAAAATCCTACCGAGTGAGGAGCAACCCTCTCACTCGGGGGCTTAGCTGCAGTCCAAGCACTCGCCTAAGTTGTGAAAATCCTACCGAGTGAAGAGCGATCCTCTCACTCGGGGGCTTAGCTGCAGCCTCGTGCTCGCCTAAGTTATCAAAATCCTACCGAGTGGTAAGCCAGCCTTCCACTCGGAGGCTTAGCTGCAGCGTCGTGCTCGCCTAAGTTATAAAAATCTTACCGAGTGGAGAGCAACCCTCTCACTCGGAGGCTTAGCTGCAGCCCTGCGCTCGCCTAAGTTACAAAAATCCTACCGAGTGAAGAGCGACCCTCTCACTCGGAGGCTTAGCTGCAGCCCAGTGCTCGCCTAAGTGGACTAAAGAATAAGTCGATTGCGGTACAGGCACCTTGCTTTGAACCTGCAAAAGACATTCCGAGCCGAAGGCAATCATATTCAAGCGCCAAATTCAAGTTTGAATCGATATCTAAAGGAACCGAGAGTGCTCGGGCGTCAAGCCTGTTAAGGTTTGTCGGTTACAATTCCACTCGGCATACCGAGGCAAATTTAAAGTGTCGAGCCAGAAGAAGTTTTCTTACCCCTCCTGTGGAGGGCTGGAAGGTGCAACAAATTCATCAAGGTCAATTCCGTCGGCGATCCGAGTGGCAGCTGCAAGGAAAGTCTCCATAAAGGACCTGAAGTCGTGCTTCTTGGTATTGGCCACCCGAAGGGCCGCCAGCTTCTCCTCTCGTGCATCTTTGCAGTGGACTCGGGCCAGACACAGAGCGACATCTGCACCACACCGAGCCGAGGACTTCTTCCACTCCTGCACTCGACCAGGGATCGTGTTCAAGCGGGCCATCAGCGACTCAAGGTCATTCTGAAGTGTCTCCTCAGGCCAGAGCGTCGAGTCGATGCGAGATGTGGCGACCTTCAGCCTTGCGAGATAGTCCACGACAGCTGCGACACGAGACTCCAGTCGGAAAACATCCATGGCAACTCCGTCGTTCACCGGAGAATTGACGGGGTCAAGGTTTGGCTCCAGTCGGCTGGTTTCCTCTTCAAAGTTTTGACAAAATTCTGCAAGGGTGATCACTAAGTCAAGGGGATAGTCGAATGGAAGAAGCCACAGTTGGAAATATTTGCCAAACATGGAGGTTTACCTTCAAGCATAAGAAACAGCTTCTTGGCAAGGCCACTCAGGAAGGCCTCCAGTTCAGTTTTCTTCTCAGTCAATTTGCTGACTTGGTCGGTCAAGGCAGCTTTGTCAGTTCTCAGTCGACTGACTTCCTTGTTGGCAATCCCAAGAGCAGTTTTCAGATTGGTATTGTCTTGTTCGAGCTTGGTGACTAAAGCTAACTTCTCGTCAGCAAGCTTGATCTTCTCAGCTAGCTCAAGGTCTTTCTTCTGCTGGGCCTCCCTTACCTTACCTGCAAGTTACAGCGAGATCAGATGCCGAAACAAGCAAGGGGAAAAGCAGTCGTCAGGGTCTCACCAAACATACCTTCGGTCTCCTCCTTTGCCTTTGTCAGCTTCTCCTGAACCAGCTTCAAGCTCAGCTCGACTTGAGTATGTTTTTGTTCCAGCTCTGAGTAGCAAGCCACAAGATCACAGGAGTTCTGCGAAGAACCAATCGACTAAACGTCAAATGTAACTCACTTCCGAGTGAAAAAGGGAAAAACACACGTTTCTAAGACTACAGCCGAATACAAGCATTCGACCGTAGTCTCGGGGACTACACCCAGTGGGTGCACTCAGCGTGCCCCCACTAATCCTGTTGAAGACAAAGTCGACCAGTCGACCTCAAAAAAAAAAACAGTGTGCGAGACGCATTCTCTAAGACTGTGATCAACTGCAAGCAGTCGACCACAGTCTCGGGGACTACACCCAGTGGGTGCACTCAGCGTGCCCCCACCGGTTTGCGAAATCCAGTCGACCAGTCGACTGACAGAAAGATTGACATCATAAAGCCTAAGGCCGACTGCCAGCAGTCGACCTTAGCCTTGGGGACTACACCCAGTGGGTGCACTCAGCGTGCCCCCACCGGTTTGCGAAATCCAGTCGACCAGTCGATTGACAGAAAGATTGACATCATAAAGCCTAAGGCCGACTGCCAGCAGTCGACCTTAGCCTTGGGGACTACACCCAGCGGGTGCACTCAGCGTGCCCCCACCGGTTTGCGAAATCCAGTCGACCAGTCGACTGACAGAAAGATTGACATCATAAAGCCTAAGGCCGACTGCCAGCAGTCGACCTTAGCCTTGGGGACTACACCCAGCGGGTGCACTCGGCGTGCCCCCGCTAACACGGAGTTTATTCGACACACCCAGTGGGTGACTAATATAAATTCCGGAAAAGAAAAGTTTTTGGTAGCATATCCAACAGAACAAACAGCGGTCGACTGACCTGGACATTGCTTTGGAGGGCAGAACTGGCGTCATAAGCTGCCTGGCTCGCGTCCCGGATGGTTTTCAGCTGCTCCATCATGAGTCCCGCCTGGCGTATCGCCTCCTTCGCTGCGCCAGCTTGGTCCTCTGGGACGTGGTGCGTCATGAAGAGGGAAGGCTGCTGAGCACTCATCAGTGGATTCGCGAAGGTCACCGTGTGTCGAGTGGTGTTCTCTTCCTCCACAGTCAGAATTTCAGGCGCCGGCACATCCTGAGGCACCTTACTGGCGGACGCTTTCCGACTCCTCCTGTGCTTCAGCGGCTCTTCATCCTCATCATCATCAGGAAGATCGATAACAGTGTTGGGTGGAGCTGCGGAGAAGGATCAGGATCAGAGATCGCGAGTCAGTCGACTAAGAATGGTATTAAGAACACAGTACCTGGATTCGAAGTTGCTGCATCCTCCATCTCGTGGTCATCGGCCCGGGCCGAGGTCTCAGAAGTAGCAGCACTGCAACTCCAAAGGATCAGTCGACTAACCTCAGCGTCGACCAGAGATAAAGTTCGCACAGAATAAGAAAATATGAGCAACACAATTACCCTGATATGGTGGGGATGGACACCTTCATCTTCGGCAGGAGCTTGGTCGGCTTCGATGAGGCCGCCCTGGGCTGCTTCGGCGCCTTTTCAGTCGGCGTCGGAGAGGTGGTCCGAGGGCGCTTGGTCGACTGAGTGGCGGTCGCAACCCCCTTACCACGTTCGGTCGAAGGGTCGTGGACAAGCTTCGACCGCCTTTCTGAGCGCGGTGGAACGACCTCCTCCTCCTCTTCTTCCTCGTCCTCGATGTCATCTTCATCACCTTCATCATCATCATCGTCGTCATCATCCCCTGCAGCATCCGAGTCCCATTCCTCCTCTTCCTGGCTCTCGCCCCCGCTCGCCTCACCCCCGCTCGCCTCGCCTTCCTCAGTCGAAGCTTGTGCCCCATTGGGCATCGAGTACAGCTCGGTGAAGGCCTAGCAGATGCCCAAACAAGGATCAGTCGACCAGTCGGCAGGGTTAACAGAAATGAATACGACAAGGACACAATGGAAAGCAGAGCAAGTGTACCTTGTTTGGATCGCTGTTGTGGTCGAGTGGAGGAATCCTTCTGGCTCCGCGCGGGTTGTCCCTGTTTCCGGTAACGGCTACCATCCATCTTTCCAGAGTGGCATCGTCGACTTCTTCTGGATGGATTCTAGTCTCGTCTTCGGGCCCACAGTACAACCACATGCAGTGGCTCCGGAATTGAAGGGGTTGGATGCGACGCCTGAGGAAGACCTCCAGAAGATCCATGCCCGTCACCCCCTCCCGAACCAACTGCACCACGCGCTCCATCAACATCTTCACGTCGGCTTTCTCCTCCGGAATCAGCTTCAGAGGGGAGGGCTTGTTCACTCGGTCCATGGTAAACGGAGGGAGTCCACTCGACTGCCCTGGCGTCGACTGGACCTGACAGTAGAACCAAGTCGACTGCCAGCCTCTGACGGACTCGGGAAAGGACATGGGCGGGAAGGTGCTATTATTCCTCACCTGAATCCCCAGGCCCCCACACATTTGGACGACTCGGGTCTTCTCATCACCTGGGCTCGCCTTCTTCACGGTCTGAGAGCGACACGTGAAGATACGTTTGAACAAACCCCAGTGCGGTCGACAGCCCAAGAAACCCTCACACATGGACACGAATGCAGCAAGATAGGCAATGGAGTTTGGGGTAAAGTGGTGGAGCTGCGCTCCAAAGAAATTCAAGAAGCCACGGAAGAAAATGCTTGGCGGCAAGGAAAACCCACGATCAACATGAGTGGCCAGAAGCACACACTCACCCTCTTCTGGCTGTGGCTGCCACTCCTTCCCCGGCAACCTCGCAGCTCCGTGAGGGATCAAGCCCTCGTTGGCCATGTCGAGGAGGTCCTGCTCCGTGATGGTCGACTGGATCCAGTCTCCTTGGACCCAGCCTTTCGGCAGGCGGGACCTGGACGAGGACCCTCTGCGGCTGGTGGATCTCCCCTTCGCCTTCTCCGATGCCGACGCCTTCTTGGCACGCTCCAGCGCCGCCGTCTTCTCCTTGGCCATGGTCGCCGGTGAGATGCACGAAGGGAAGTGGTGCGGGGGCGAGGGCGAGCACGCTGAGCAGGGAGGAAGGAAGCAGAGGGAGAGAGGGAGAATGCTGAGGCGCAGCACAGAAATCCTCGCCGGGCACATTTATAAGGTCCCTTCCGAGTGGCTGACATGTGGGCCCGGTCGATCTAATCATATCTGGGAGCAGTTATGAGGACTGGATACGTGGCGAAAAAGGCGGCGCGGAGATCGAGGCGTCTATGCCCCGTCCCATCCGAACGCCGCGGTCTGCCCCGCTTCGCGCGCGCCCCCAAATTTCGCACCCCGCGGAATCCGCGAGCAACAAATCAGTCTGTCAGACGCGGTGTTTCCGGCGATCCGTCGCTCGGAGATCGTCGAAGCTCGAAAGATCACTCGACGCAAAAATAGAATGGATCGAGTCGACCGAAGACAAATTGCTCCCTGTCAACGAAGAGATTCTTTGATCCAGAACAGCGCACAACTAGAGCGCAAAGGTTAATCGGAAACGACATCAACTCCTTCTTCACTCGAAGCCTCAATCCATTCGGGGGCTAATGATGGGGTTATGTACCTAGGGTAGGGTCATGGACCTGTTGCAAGTAACTTACCCTAGGACATCCCTAGAAGAGGTCGCCTTCCAGTCGACCAACGAGGATTCACTCGACTGGCCTGAAGGACTCGACCACGAAGACTCACTCGACCACCAGGAGGTCAAGAGGCACTCTGCACCGCAACGGCCTGTAATTAAGTAGACTTTATGATAGTAAAGGCACTTTATGTGGGGCGTTACCAGTAACGCCCCAGACTTAACTCACCTTAAACCCTCTCCTACGTGGGCTGGCTGGGGTCCTGGCGCACTCTATATAAGCCACCCCCCTCCACAGGCAGAGGGGTTGGGCACCTTGTAATCCATACATTCATAATCCACTCGACCGCCTCCGGGCTCCGAGACGTAGGGCTGTTACTTCTTCCGAGAAGGGCCTGAACTCGTACATCCTTTGTGCTTACAACCTCTCCATAGCTAGGACCTTGCCTCTCCATACCTACCCCCCACTCTACTGTCAGGCTTAGAACCACGACACGCACCATATCAAATAAAGTGCGGTTATGACATTCGGACACACCGTTACGCTGTGGTGTTCCAGGTGGCATGAGTTTGTGAAACTATTCCACATTATTTTAACTAAAGGCCAAACTCGTAACTCAAATATTCATCTCCACGATCAGATCGTAGAAACTTTTTTTTCTTGTTTCGATGATTTTCCACTTCACTCTGAAATTCTTTGAACCTTTCAACTGTTTCAGACTTATGTTTCATCAAGTAGATATACCCATATCTGCTCAAATCATCTGTGAAGGTCAGAAAATAACGATACCCGCCACGGGCCTTAATACTCATTGGTCTGCATACATCAGTATGTATTATTTTCGACAAGTCAGTAGCTCGTTGCATTGTTCCGGAGAACAGAGTTTTAGTCATCTTGCCAAAAGGCATGGTTCGCAAGCATCAAATGATTCATAACCAAGTGATTCTGAAAATCCATCTTTATGGAGTTTCTTCATGCGCTTTACACCGATATGACCTAAACGGCAGTGCCACAAATAAGTTGCACTATCATTATTAACTTCGCATCTTTTGGCATCAATATTATGAATATGTGTATCACTATGATCGAGATCCTATCATTGAAGGTTTTATTCATGTAAATAGAACAACAATTATTCTCTGACTTTAAATGAATAACCGTATTGCAATAAACATGATCAAATCATATTCATGCTCAACTCAAACGCCAAATAACATTTATTTAGGTTTAACACTAATCCCGAAAGTATAGGGAGTGTGTGATGATGATCATATCAATCTTGGAACTACTTCCAACACTCATTGTCACTTCCCCTTCAACTAGTCTCTGTTTATTCTGTAACTCCTGTTTCAAGTTACTAATCTTAGCAACCGAACAAGTATCAAATACTCAGGGGCTACTATAAACACTAGTAAGGCACACATCAATAACCTGTATATCAAATATACCCTTGTTCACTTTGCCATCCTTCTTATCCACCAAATATTCAGGGCATTTCCGCTTCCAGTGACCATTTCCTTTGCAGTGTAAGCACTCAGTTTCAGGCTTTGGTCCAGCTTTGGGCTTCTTCGCGGGAGTGACAACTTGCTTGTCATTCTAGTTGAAGTTCCCTTTCTTTCCCTTTGCCCTTTTCTTGAAACTAGTGGTCTTGTCAATCATCAACACTTGATGCTCTTTCTTGATTTCTACCTACGTCGATTTCAACATCACAAAGAGCTCGGGAATCATTTTCGTCATCCCTTGCATACTATAGTTCATCATGAAGTTCTAGTCACTTGGTGATGGTGACTAGAGAACTCTGTCAATCACTATCTTATCTGGAAGATTAACTCCCACTTGATTCAAGTGATTATAGTACCCAGACAATCTGAGGACATGCTCACTAGTTGAGCAATTCTCCTCCATATTTTAGCTATTGAATTGTTAGAGACTTCATGTCTCTCAACTCGGGTATTTGCTTGAAATATTAACTTCAACTCATGGAATAATCTCATATGATCCATGACATTCAAAATGTCTTTGAAGTCCCGATTCTAAACCGTTAAGCATGGTGCACTAAACTATCAAGTAGTCATCATATTGAGCTAGCCAAACGTTCATAACGTCTGCATCTGCTCCTGCAATAGGTCTGTCACCTAGCGGTGCATCAAGGATATAATTCTTCTGTGCAGCAATGAGGATAAACCTCATATCACGGACCCAGTCCGCATCATTGTTACTATCATCTTTCAACTTAGTTTTCTCTAGGAACACATATAAAACATAGGGAAGCAACAACGCGAGCTATTGATCTACAACATAATTTGTAAAATACTATCAGGACTAAGTTCATGATAAATTAAAGTTCAATTAATCATATTACTTAAGAACTCCCACTTAGATAGATATCCCTCTAATCATCTAAGCAATCACGTGATCCAAATCAACCATGTCCGATCATCACGTGAGATGGAGTAGTTTTCAATGGTGAGCATCACTATGTTGATCATATCTACTATATGATTCACGCTCGACTTTTCGGTCTTAGTGTTCCGAGGCCATATCTGTATATGCTAGGCTCGTCAAGTTTAACCCGAGTATTCTGCGTGTGCAAAACTGGCTTGCACCCGTTGTAGATGAACGTAGAGCTTATCACACTTGATCATCACGTGGTATCTCGGCACGACGAACTTTGGCAACGGTGCATACTCAGGGAGAACACTTTTACCTTGAAATTTAGTGAGAGATCATCTTATAATGCTACCATCAATCAAAGCAAAATAAGATGCATAAAGGATAAACATCACATGCAATCAATATAAGTGATATGATATGGCCATCATCTTGTGCTTGTGATCTCCATCTCCGAAGCACCGTCATGATCACCATCGTCACCAGCGCGACACCTTGATCTCCATCGTAGCATCGTTGTCGTCTCGCCAACTATTGCTTCTACGACTATCGCTACCGCTCAGTGATAAAGTAAAGCAATTACAGGGCGATTGCATTGCATACAATAAAGCGACAACTATATGGCTCCTGCAAGTTGCCGATAACTCGGTTACAAAGCATGATCATCTCATACAATAAAATATAGCATCACGTCTTGACCATATCACATCACAACATGCCCTGAAAAAACAAGTTAGACGTCCTCTACTTTGTTGTTGCAAGTTTTACGTGGATGCTACGGGCTGAGCAAGAATCGTTCTTACCTATGCATCAAAATCACAACGATAGTTCGTCAAATTAGTGCTGTTTTAACCTTCTCAAGGACCAGGCGTAGCCAAACTCGGTTCAACTAAAGTTGGAGAAATTTACACCCGCCAGCCACCTGTGTGCAAAGCACGTCGGTAGAACCAGTCTCGCGTAAGCGTACGCGTAATGTCAGTCCGGGCCGCTTCATCCAACAATACCGCCGAACCAAAGTATGACATGCTGGTAAGCAATATGACTTGTATCGCCCACAACTCACTTGTGTTCAACTCGTGCATATAACATCTATGCATAAACCTGGCTCGAAAGCCACTGTTGGGTAACGTAGTAATTTCAAAAAAATTCCTACGCACATGCAAGATCATGGTGATGCATAGCAACGAGAGGGGAGAGTGTGTCCACGTACCCTCATAGACCGAAAGCGGAAGCGTTAGCATAACGCGGTTGATGTAGTTGTACGTCTTCACAATCCGACCGATCAAGTACCGAACGCACGGCACCTCCGAGTTCTGCACACGTTCAACTCGATGATGTCCTTCAAACTCCGATCCAGCCGAGCTTTGAGGGCGAGTTCCATCAGCACGACGGCGTGGTGACGATGATGATGTTCTACAGACGCAGGGCTTCACCTAAGCACTGCTATGATATTATCGAGGTGGATTATGGTGGAGGGGGGCACCGCACACGGCTAAGAGATCCAAGGGATCAATTGTTATGTCTATGGGGTGCCCCCCCGTATATAAAGGAATGGAGGAGGGGGCCGGCCAGGAGGAGGAGGCGCGCCCAAGGGGGGAGTCCTACTCCCACCGGGAGTAGGACTCCTCCTTTTCCTATTTGGAGAGGGAGAGGGAAGGAAGAGGAAGAAGGAAGGAAGGAAAGGGGGGCCGGCCCCCTTCCCAATTCAGATTGGGCTTGGGGGGGGGGGGCGCACCCCCTCCCTTCCTCCTTTCCCCTCCTCTCCACTAAAGCCCATTAAGGCCCATATACCTCCCGGGGGGTTCCGATAACCTCCCGGAGCTCCGGTATTGTCCCAATCTCACCCGGAACCATTCCGGTGTCCAAATATAGTCGTCCAATATATCGATCTTTATGTCTCGACCATTGAGAGACTCCTCGTCATGTCCGTGATCACATCCAGGGCTCCGAACTACCTTCGGTACATCAAAACACATAAACTCATAATATAACCGTCATCGAACTTTAAGCGTGCGGACCCTACGAGTTTGAGAACTATGTAGACATGACCGAGACACGTCTCTGGTCAATAACCAATAGCTGAACCTGGATGCTCATATTGGCTCCTACATATTCTACGAAGATCTTTATTGGTCAAACCGCATAACAACATACGTTGTTCCCTTTGTCATCGGTATGTTACTTGCCTGAGATTCGATCATCGGTATCTCAATACCTAGTTCAATCTCGTTACCGGCAAGTCTCTTTACTCGTTACGTAATGCATCATCCTGTAACTAACTCATTAGCTACATTGCTTGTAAGGTTTATAGTGATGTGCATTACCGAGAGGGCCCAAAGACACCTCTCCGACAATCGGAGTGACAAATCCTAATCTCTAAATACGTCAACTCAACAAGTACCTTCGGAGACACCTATAGAGCACCTTTATAATCACCCAGTTACATTGTGACGTTTGGTAGCACACAAAGTGTTCCTCCGGTAAACGGGAGTTACATAATCTCATAGTCACAGGAACATGTATAAGTCATGAAGAAAGCAATAGCAACACACTAAACGATCAAGTGCTAAGCTAACGGAATGGGTCAAGTCAATCACATCATTCTCCTAATGATGTGATCCCGTTAATCAAATGACAACTCATGTCTATGGTCAAGAAACTTAACCATCTTCGATTAACGAGCTAGTCAAGTAGAGGCATACTAGTGACAGTATGTTTGTCTATGTAATACAACTCTAGCATGAATAATAAACATTTATCATGAAATAAGGAAATAAATAATAACTTTATTATTGCATCTAGGGCATATTTCCTTCAGCCATCACATATGTGAACTTCAGATCAAAGTCAACAGCAACAAGCACATTCTGCCTTGTGTAGTGCTTCCTCCCCCTGTATGCTGCAGTCTGTGACCTAGGAACTCTGGCAGTGACATGAGTACCATCTATTGCCCCAATGCAATCCTGAAAATGACATCACAATCCTGTGTTAGTGCTCAACTTGAATAATACAAGCATATCGAGCCATGAATAGTGTATATTGTCAATGCTCACCTTGAAGTATGGATACCATCTTGGGCTTCCACGAATCTTGGGTGGAGTCTGACCAGATGGTCTCGTGATCATCTCTCCTCTAAGCTCTCCAATAGCAAAAAGCACTTTCTTGAACTACCTAGAGGTGGTCTCCATTGATCTCCTGAACGTGTTGTGAATGACCCTGAACCTCTGGTTATGGCCAACAACATGGAGGAACATGGCCACTTACTCTTCGACACTGGTGTTGATGCTATCTTGTAGCAGCCCCCTGCTCCTAAAGGTCTCGACAAGCCTGGCAAATGGTGCTCTTTTCATTCGAAGCATCCACAAAGCCTCAACGTCATTGCAGTTGTAGATGTAGATCAGATTTTGGATCCTCTCCTGTTCTCAGGGAAACAATGGACCATAACGGATCAAAGGTCTCCCAGCACAACGAACAACTCTCTGGTGCATGAACATGACACATGCCTGAATCACACTAATCAGTGCTGCTGCCTGGATTATCAGCCTCATCCATGCGTCCATAACCTAGTCGACATCGATGGTCCGTTCAGTGGGAAATCGATCCTACACCTAGCCTAACTGCCTAAGCACTGAGCTAACAAAGGGGGGAGGGGTGTTGTTTATCGGCATCGAAGATGAGGACGGCTTAGGGGGAGCCATGGCACAGACAAGGTCGACCAGACGGTGGCCAACAACAAGGGGATTACCAGATCTACGGCAAACGCCGTCGCCTCTTCCACAACCGCCGCCGCCCCCTCTAGCGCAGATCTGAAATCGCAGCCGCCGCCGGTGGTGAGGCAGTAAGAAACAAAGGGGGGCAGTGGCTATGGGTGAGCGAGTGAAAGGGGGGTGAGGCTAGATTTGGCGCCGGGACGACGCGCCAGATTTCCATCTCCCGCCATTCCCCCTCGCCCTCGCCTCGCACCCGCCCGTGGGACCTCGCTCCGCACTCAGCCTGGCTCGCGAGAAACTGCCGATCCGAGCGTTTCCTGCGAGCCAGGCTGTGGGCTGCTTTGAGAAGCGTGCGGTGCAGGCCCAACATTGAAACCAGGCAAACAAACAGGCATCTCTCTTCCCGTGCGGGCCTGGTTGGGCTCGATGTGGGCAACCAAACACGCCCTTGACTGCTTTGCTTTTGATGTGTACATGCATCGACATGTAATCGTATCTGCTACGAGCGGACCACATCAAGCCAGCGCTGCAGGCCCACTCTCGTCGGAAAGTCGTGTTGCCGCCGTCGAGCAGGCTGGCACCGGGACAATCCCGCCATCGACAAAGTCAGACAAGCATATGTCGCAGCCGGCATGGCCGAACGGGCACTGCTGCTGCTCTTCTTGTGCGCCCACGAGACGGCGGCGTAAGTGGCGACGGGGAGCGCGATGAGACCGGCAGCGCGCAACCTTCCCTGGCTCTCACTTTTTTTTCCTGTAGAGTGTATACCGTAATATCACACACGTTGGCAGAAAACCACCTAAAACAGCACGAGGGACTAAACCTATCCGGTATTAAAAGTAGAGGGACTAAGTTTTGCTGGTTTTGGAGTTAAGGGATCATTTCTCTACTTTCAAAAGAGTTGAGGGACAAAAAATATACTTTTCTCTTCATTTAATCATCTTGGGGGTTACAATCTTTTGAGATGACAATGCTAATCTACTGTGCGGAATTTGCTAACTAACATGCCTGTATGCTGCTGGCTACAACCTAGGGCTGGCATAGCACGAGCAACATTATTTTGTGACCTACCGATTTTCGAGACTGCGTTGGCCGCTCTTTGGTCGTCTCCGAAATGCCAACCACCTGATACATGTTGCTCGACGATCTCTGTTGCAGTCGATTCAAGGAGCTCTATGATCTCAACGCGATCAGGTTCCACATGACTCCCCCCACGAGAATGCAAATCATTTTACACATGCACGCAGATACCCTCTACATTTAACAAGACCCCCGTTGCAGCTCTCATCTCATCACATTTCTTAAAAGAAATGAGATCGCTGGAGGCATGAAACACGATCAACGATTTAGGAAATACCCTAATCAACCAGCTCGATCTGCAATGCATACATCCAGCTGCCAGACGAAAACATATCGCCTGTTTTTTTTTTTTTTTTTTACATTTGATTAAATCGGTGAGGGCAGCTGATGATGATTAATCACGCGGACGCACGCAGTGATGCGTGAACCCAACTACCGTCGTTGAAATCTAGTATCATATACACCCAATGGCTAATCAAACTGCTTAGACTGATTGATGATCTCGGAACAGGTATACACGTTCCTTCCGGTGATGGATTGCTCATTAACTATGGGTGAGCCAACGTGTGTGGCCATATCATGTGGGTCATGATCCCGTCACAAGGGAATGGCAAATCAAATTCGGACGGTTTGGCAGTACTAAAGATCGTATTGAAATAGTTCCCAACGATTATTAAGGAGAGCACGTGAAACATTGAGCAACTTGTATGTGTGCCCACGTGGATATATATGTCTCTTTGGCAGGTAACTACGAATGCTCCCGGTGGTTTCTTTTGTGGTTTGCCCTGCAGAATGTGAGCATGGTTGATTTGATGTTAAAAGGTTGGCAAGCCAAATTTTGGCAAATGACAATTGTTTGGCTACCAACATTCTTGCCAACCTTAGAAAAACTTCTCATATTTTTTGGCAACTTTTGATTTTGCCAAATGCTTGCTTGCCAAATATTGGCATGAAACCTATTGTGCTTTGTTTGCTCCCCGTCGATCAGTTTTAATCAACCACAAACTTCTACAAAAGGGAATGGCGACGCGTCGCTATGATATTCATGCCAAACTGCCAAACCGTCAAAAATTGTGTAGCTTCCTTCCCGTTGCCAGATTTTAGGCCCAACGAAGGCTAGAAAATTCTTTTTTCTTGAGCATCAGTACAGACACAAGCGCTCATATACACGCGCATACACTCATCTCTATGAACGCACACACGCACACCCTACCCCTATGAGCATCTCCGAGAGACTGAGCCGGCATATCATCTTGAGATTTACGAAGCCACTGTAGGCGCCTCGTCGTCGACGGGAACGTCTCCTCACACTGAAAGCGCATCGTCGGAAATCCTGAAATAAATCCAGGAATAATGCGAGCACCAGGATTTGAATCCTGGTGGGTTGGGGATACCACTGTCCACCTAACCAACTCAACCACAGGTTGATTCGCACGAAGCCTAGAAAATTCTGACATTAATTCATTGTATCCTGCCTTTAAAAGATATTTTGGGCGACTATTCAAATCTCAGCAGGCGGCGCGTAAACATTGATCGGGCACGGTCGATGCCATCGACAAACACTGCAGGCGCAGACATGCGTGGGCATGCATGCATGTGCAACTAGTTTCGTGATCAGGACCAGTGGACCACTGCCCTGACATATATCTCTAAACAGCTCATCGACACCAGACATAAATCTTTTGTTTTTTTAAACAACTGCATAATTGTTTTTCTAAAACATGGTATAGATATAGATGCTCATACACACACTCATCCATGAATGTACACACGCGCGTGTTAGAATAATTGTATAGGAGATAGGAGAGGTTGTTTAACTTGTACCTAAATTCTATCTCTTCTTCTCTCTTATCTCGTGTAACGACCTCCTGGTCGATCTCTTCCCCTGGTCGATCTCGCTCTCGATCTCTCTGTAACTTGTGCATCAAGGCTCTGCCTAATATATACAATGCGGCCCGAGACAAAGGGTTCTACGCTTTCACATAACTTTATATGGTAAAAGAGCCTCTTCCTCATTAGATCGGAACGAGATCGCATCTAGCTACCTTCCGCGACCGAGATCATGTCCACCACCTCCGCCGCCATGACGCCCAGCACCATGGGTGCGCTCACCACCGCATCATCCTCCACCTTCGCCCCATCATCCACCTCCAACAATTCCTTTCTCGGATCGCCACCCCAAGAGAAGCTCACGAGGGGAAATTTCATGCTCTGGAAGGCTATCGTTCTGCCCCAGATCAAGGGCGCACAGATGGAGCATCATCTCGACGTGACGAGTCCGGCACCGCCGGCCACCCTCACCATCACCGAGGACGACAAGGACGAACAGGTGGTCAACTTTGCACGATCCCTCTGGTCCGCACAGCAGCAACAACTCCAAGGCTACCTGATGGGCTCCATCTCCCGCGACATCCTTGCGCAGGTCGCCATGCTCACCACGCCGACTCAAGTGTGGAGCGCCATCCACGCCATGTTTGCTGCCCAGAGTCAAGCTCAAGCCATCAATAGCCGCATCGAGCTGACGAACCTTCAAAAAGGTAACATGAGTATGGCTGAATATCTTGGAAAGATTAAAAGTCTTACCGATGAGGTTGCATCTACCGCCGCCGCGCTCTCTGATCCGGAGATTGCGTCCAAGATTCTTGCCGGGCTGGACATGGAGTATAACCCTGTTGTTTTGGTGCTCGCTGCTCGAGTTGAACCCATCACCGTCCAGGAGATCTACAACCATCTCCTGAGCTTTGACGCCCGCCTCAGCCTCCTCCACGGCAAGAACATCCGCTAGTCCTCCGTCAGCTCTGCCTCCCGTGGGCGCGACCGTGGGCGCGGTCACTAGGGGCAACGCGGCAGCGGCCGTGGGCGTGGCAACACCCAGCAAGGCGATGGCGGCTACAACAACTCCGGTGGTGGCAGCGACTACAACAACTCCAGCGGCAGCAGCGGCTACAACAACAACAGGACCGGGGGTGGCGGCTCCAACAACGAAAATAGCCGCCGTACCTTCCGTCCACGCCCCCGATGCCAACTTTGCAAGAAGGCGGGCTATGAAGTCATGGACTGTTGGCACCGCTATGATGAAGATTACATCCCCGACTCTCGCCATGTTGCTGCAGCCATGTGTGAGCAAGGAGGAGAAGGAGTTTGGTACGTTGACTCTGGTGCAACGGACCACGTCACAAGCGAGCTAGAGCAACTTGCTCTTCGTGAAAAATACCTCGGCCATGATCAAATTCACACCGCAAGCGGTGGAGGTATGGATATTACACACATTGGTCAAGCTTCTATTAATTCCCCTAGTCTTAAACGTGATCTAGTCCTCAAAGATGTCCTACATGTTCCTCAAGCCAACAAAAACCTTGCATCAATGTCTCGTTTAGCCACTGATAATAATGTCTTCTTTGAAACTCACCCTTGTTACTTTTTTTATAAAGGATCGGGCAACGAGGGAACTCCTCCATCACGGTAGATGCATTGAAGGTCTCTACCCCATCACATCCGGAGAACTTAGTCGCAAGCGTCGTCGAGTCTACTCCGTCATCAAGCCCTCTTTGGCAAGGTGGCATCAACGATTAGGACATCTGTCATCGATCATAGTTAAGCAAGTAGTCAATAAGGGCAATCTCTCATTGTCAGATAGTCCAATTAGTGAGTCTGTGTGTGAAGCTTGTCAATGTGCCAAAAGTCATCAACTTCCTTACCCCAAGTCAAATAGTGTGTCTCATGCTCCTTTAGAACTTTTTTCAGTGATGTATGGGATCATGCCCGAGATTCTTTTGGCAGAAAGAAATATTATGTCAGTTTCATTGATGACTACACCAAGTTTACTTGTATTTATTTGCTTAAGCACAAATCTGAAGTTTTTTCTGTCTTCCAAGAATTCCAAAAGCTTGTTTAAATACATCTTGATAGAAAAATCTTAACAATACAGAGTGACTGGGGAGGACAATATGAGAAGCTAAATTCTTTCTTTCGTAACATAGGCATTGAGCATCATGTCTCTTGTCCTCATGCTCACCAACAAAACGGCTCCGCTGAGTGGAAACATCACCACATTGTTGAAGTTGGTCTATCCCTGCTTGCTCATGCTTCCATGCCTCTCAACTATTGGGATGAAGCGTTCATCACTGCCACATACCTTATTAATCATCTCCCTAGTAAGGTCATTGGCAATACCACTCCATTGGAACGTTTGTATCATTAGAAACCTGACTACAACTCTCTTAGAATTTTTGGGTGCGGATGCTATCCAAATCTTCGTCCCTACAAACATCATAAACTTGAGCTTCACTCCACCCAATGTGTCTTTCTTGGCTATAGTAATCTCCACAAAGGGTATAAATGTCTTGAAATAGCCACTGGACGCATTTATATTTCTAGAGATGTTGTTTTTGATGAAACTCTTTTTCCCTTTGCAAAACTCCATCCTAATGCAGAGGCTCTTCTCCGTGCTGAAATAGCAATCCTTCCAGATCACGAGGGTGAATTACATAAAACTGATCATGTGGAAAATTCCATGGAAAATTGTGGTTCTAATGATGTTTGTGCAGATTTGGATCGTCATTTTATGTGTATAGATCTGGACAAAGCGGGCACAGGTTCTGAGGCTGATTCCCCTGGTAGTGGCGCGTCATCCCATGACGATTCCCGCGTCAGCCCTGCTGTCTCCGTCGGCGAGCGCTCTAAGGCGAATCACCTTTTCCCGCATGCAGCCAACCGCGCACGTACGGAGCCAGCCCGTCCAGCCACCGGGGTGGCCGACAGCCTACGTGTGGTGGACCCGGCCAGCCCAGGCGCGGGCGAAAGCGCGTCGCCACGCGGGGTGGACCCTGCCAGCCCAGGCGCGGGTAAAAATGCGTCGCCTTGCGAGGTGGACCCTGATGGGGTTATGTACCTAGGGTAGGGTCATGGACCTGATCTAAGTACCTTACCCAAGGACACCCTCAGAAGAAGTCGCCTTCCAGTCGACTAACGAGGGACACACTCGACTGACTTGAAGGACTCGACCACGAAGACTCACTCGACCACCAGAAGGTCAAGAGGCACTCTGCACTGCAACGGCCTGTAATCAAGTAGACTTTATGATAGTAAAGGCACTTTATGTGGGGCGTTACCAGTAACGCCCCAGACTTAACTCACCTTAAACCCTCTCCTACGTGGGCTGGCTGGGGTCCTGGTGCACTCTATATAAGCCACCCCCCTCCACAGGCAGAAGGGTTCGGCACCTTGTAACTCATATACTCATAATCCACTCGACCGCCTCCGGGCTCCGAGACGTAGGGCTGTTACTTCCTCCGAGAAGGGCCTGAACTCGTACATCCTTTGTGCTTACAACCTCTCCATAGCTAGGACCTTGCCTCTCAATACCTACCCCCCACTCTACTGTCAGGCTTAGAACCACGACAGTTGGCGCCCACCGTGGGGCAGGTGTTTTAGCGATTTTGTGGAGAAGTTGCAATTCTTCCGAGTACTTTCATCATGGTGTCTATTGGAGTTTTGGTCGGGGGTCAAGAGATCCGTCTCGGCACTCTCACCTTCATCGCCGACGACTCCGCGTGGCTCCACGAGGCTCCACTCGACGTTGATGCGCTCCCCGTCCACGGTGCGACGCATTTTCGTGCATATGTCCGCGGCGTTCTGCTGCGGCAACCGTCGACCCAGTATCGGTCGGCTCCTCCATCGTCCACCCTCCCGGTATTCCGCCGGCGCAAGCGCTCGGGCCGGTCGAGGCTTCAGCGAAGGGTGAGGCACGCGGTGGCTCGCCAATCGGCCACCACCCAAGTTGCGGCAATCGATCCCGACGAACCTCTCTACGGCTTGTTCGATCAGTCGACTGGCTCCGTAGAGACTGCATCCGAGTGCGGTAGCAGTGATCCAGCGGCGGAAATCTTGATGGTCGACAGGCCCCACAGTCCTCCTGGCTTCGCCCGTGGTGGTGGAGCAGGTGACGGCGGCGACCCTACACGAGGCTACGAAGAGTACCGGCCCGAGCCACTCGACTCTCTGCAAAGAGAGGAACTTCGCCGCAGGAACGAGGATCCCCTGCATATTCCCATCGCAGGAGAAACCCCCGAGGCTCGTGCCTTGGAGGAGGCGCGTCTGGCCAGTTTGGCCGAGCGCACTTGACTGGAGAATCTTCAGCGAGCACTCGACGAGCGCGCGCGGCAACGAGTTCCCGACACCAGTCGACGTCAACTCTTCCCGCCAACTCAGGTATATCGAACCCCAATTCAGAATTTAGCAGCTGCGACCCGTATAGCAGAGTCCATCCAGCCTTCGCAGTCGGAAGCTGGAAGAGGTTTGCTGCAGATCAGGGATCTGCTCCGGGCAGCAGGAGATCAGAATTCAGCCATGTCTCAGTCGCGCAACAGAATTCACAGTCGATCCGTCACTGTGAATACGGTTCAGTCGGCTCACAGCCCCAGATCGCCTCCGCGGCGTGAAGGGCGCGAGAATCGGCGAGATCAATATGGCGACAGACTCGACCGAGATGATAGGCGTCGAGTGCCCTATTCCCCTCCGAGGGGTGGGTCCTACGCTCCTCGGCAGCGAGATGATAGGCGTCAGTACAATACAGGGCGTAGGGTTCCAGTCGACCCCAGAGAACCAGGCTTCGACGTGCGATCCATTATCGTGCAAGGGTTGGTTGACCGGAACAGAGCCCATCGAGGTGGACTCGACAGAGATGTACCCACAAGTAGTCGAGTGCATGTTTCTGGTCCTGAATGTTTCAGCAGAGCTATCAGAGCCGCAGTTATCCCTCCCAATTTCAGGTTGGCAACAGGAGTCAGCAAGTTCACTGGTGAGTCTAAGCCTGAAACTTGGCTTGAAGACTACCGAGTGGCAGTTCAGATTGGTGGTGGGAACGACGAGGTGGCCATGAAGCATTTGCCCCTCATGTTGGAAGGTTCTGCCAGGGCATGGTTGACTCAATTACCTCCTAGCAGCATTTACACTTGGGAAGATCTGTCCCGAGTGTTCGTCAGGATGTTTGAAGGAACTTGCAAGCGACCAGCTGGATTGACAGAGTTGCAAGTCTGTGTGCAGAAAACTAATGAGACTCTCAGAGAGTATATTCAGAGG
Organism: Triticum aestivum; assembly: GCF_018294505.1. Classification (NCBI taxonomy): domain Eukaryota; kingdom Viridiplantae; phylum Streptophyta; class Magnoliopsida; order Poales; family Poaceae; genus Triticum; species Triticum aestivum. The sequence goes on from NC_057795.1 coordinate 435,899,527, forward strand.
TGGATCACTTTGCACCACACTGTGGAGAATGTGTCTGATCATCAGGCAGTCTGCGCCTTCAAAGATGGTGTCAAGAACAGAGAACTGAGTTTGAAGTTTGGTCGAACCGGTGACATGACCTTGAGTCGGATGATGGAGATTGCTACCAAGTACGCCAACGGCGAAGAAGAAGACCGACTCCGAAGCGGCAAGCACAAGCCGAGTCAGTCGGAAAAAGGAAACACCAGTCGGAAACAGAAGCGGAAGGCTGAACCGGCAGCTCCTGGAGAGGCTCTGGCCGTGACTCAAGGAAAGTTTAAGGGGAAACCAAAAGGATCCTGGAACCCCAAGAAGGTAAAGGATAAAGAAGGGAACGACGTGATGGATATGCCATGTCACATTCACACGAAGAAAGACGCAGAGGGGAATATCATTTACCCGAAGCACACCACTCGCCAATGTCGACTCCTGATCCAGCAGTTTCAGGGAAAACAGTCTAAGGACAAGGAGAAGGAGTCGGACAAGGCCGAAGACAAGGAGGACAGAGAGGAAGGATATCCGCATATCAACTCCACTCTGATGATCTTTGCAGATGTGGAAAGCAGAAGTCGACTGAAAGTGATTAACCGAGAGGTGAACATGGTTGCCCCCGCAAAAGCAAATTATCTGAAGTGGTCTCAAACACCCATCACATTCGACCAATCTGATCACCCGACTCATATTGCCACCCCTGGGAGGCAAGCTTTGGTGGTCGATCCAGTTGTCGAAGGCACTCGACTGACAAAGGTGCTGATGGATGGTGGAAGTGGGCTGAACTTATTGTATGCAGACACATTGAAAGGTATGGGCATTCCGATGTCCCGACTAAGCACTAGTAACATGAGCTTTCATGGAGTTATACCAGGGAAGAAGGCCGAGTCACTCGGCCAGATAGCTTTGGACGTGGTGTTTGGTGATTCGAAGCATTTTCGCAAAGAAAAGTTGACATTTGAGGTCGTGGATTTTCGGAGTGCATATCATGCCATTTTGGGGAGACCAGCTTACGCACGATTTATGGCTCGACCATGCTACGTGTACCTCAAATTGAAGATGCCCGGCCCCAAAGGAGTGATCACTGTCACCGGTGATCGGAAAAAGGCAGAAGAGTGCTTTCAGAAGGGCTCCAAGATCGCCGATTCCCAGGTGACAGCGGTCGAGTTCGAAGAATATAAGCAAAACGCAGATCCGAGTGACTTGCTGCGATCCAAGAAGCCCGCCACAGAGTCTGCATTCCAGTCGTCCGGTGAGACGAAGCCTGTTCACATTCACCCGACCGACCCCGAAGCAGCTCCGACCCGCATCTCCACGACACTTGACTCAAAATAGGAAGAAGCGCTCATCCAGTTCCTCCATGAGAACTGGGACATTTTTGCATGGAAGCCCGCTGACATGCCAGGTGTTCCCAGGGGACTGGCTGAGCATCGCCTAAGAGTCGACTCATCCGCAAAACCAGTCAAAGAGCATCTTCGGCGGTCCGCCGTCCAGAAGAGAAAAGCCATTGGCGAAGAAGTGGCTCGACTGTTGGCGGCAGGATTTATCCGAGAGATATACCACTCCGAGTGGCTCGCTAATGTCGTCATGGTTCCTAAGAAGGACAAGTCGCTCCGAATGTGCATTGATTTCAAGCACATCAACAGGGCCTGCCCGAAAGATCATTTTCCTCTCCCTCGCATAGATCAAATTGTTGACTCGACCGCGGGATGTGAGAGGTTATCTTTTTTAGATGCCTACTCCGGGTACCACCAGATCCGTCTGTACGGGCCCTACGAGGTAAAAACAGCTTTCATCACTCCATTCGGGTGCTTCTGCTATATCACCATGCCATTCGGCCTCAAGAATGCCGGAGGCACATTTATGCGAATGATTCAGAAGTGTCTACTCACTCAAATCAGTCGGAATGTGGAAGCTTATATGGATGATATCATTGTCAAGTCACGAAAAGGTTCCGACCTGCTCGCTGACCTCGCCGAAACATTTGCCAACCTCAGAAGGTATGATATCAAGCTCAATCCATCGAAGTGCACATTTGGAGTTCCTGGTGGCAAGTTACTCGGTTTTCTCGTTTCCGAACGGGGAATCGACGCTAACCTAGAGAAGATTGGCACTATTCTCCGAATGAAACGCCCTGTGCGAGTGCACGATGTCCAGAAGCTTACTGGATACTTGGCCGCATTAAGTCGATTCATCTCACGACTCGGTGAAAAGCCATTACCTCTTTACTGACTGATGAAGAAGACAGACAAGTTCGAGTGGACTCCAGAAGCTGATGCAGCGTTTGCCGAGCTAAAAGCTCTGCTCTCCACCCAGCCGGTGCTTGCTGCTCCAATCAGCAAAGAGCCTCTGTTGCTCTATATCGCAGCCACAGGACAAGTCGTCAGTACTGTGCTAACGGTCGAGCGGGAAGAAGAAGGAAAAGCTCTCAAAGTTCATCGCCCAGTGTATTATTTGTCTGAAGTCTTGACTCCATCCAAGCAGAGATATCCTCATTATCAGAAGCTTGTGTATGGAATATACATGACCACAAAGAAGGTTGCTCATTATTTCTCTGATCATTCCATCACAGTCGTCAGCGACGCTCCACTGTCAGAGATTTTGCACAACAGAGATGCAACTGGTCGAGTGGCCAAATGGGCGATTGAACTTCTTCCCCTTGATATCAAGTTTTAAGCAAAGAAAGCCATTAAGTCCCAGGCAATAGCAGATTTCCTTGCCGAGTGGATTGAACAGCAGCAGCCGACTGAAGTTCACTCGGAGCATTGGACCATGTTTTTTGATGGCTCTAAGATGTTGAATGGTTCCGGTGCTGGGGTTGTCCTGGTTTCCCCCAGAGGAGATAAGCTCAGATATGTGCTCCAGATTCACTTTGATTCCTCCAACAATGAGGCAGAATATGAAGCCCTCTTATATGGGTTGCGCATGGCCATTTCACTCGGCGTCCGTCGCCTGATGGTCTATGGCGACTCGGATTTAGTGGTCAATCAGGTGATGAAAGAGTGGGACGTGAGAAGCCCAGCCATGACTGGATACTGCAGTGCAGTGAGGAAGCTGGAAAAGAAGTTTGAGGGGTTGGAGCTCCATCATATACCCCGACTGAAAAATCAAGCAGCTGATGATCTAGCAAAGATAGGTTCCAAGAGAGAAGCCATTCCGAGTGGTGTGTTCTTGGAGCATATACACACTCCGTCAGTCAAAGAAGATCCTTTCACCGAAGAAACTCCACAGCCCAAGAGTGCCACAGATCCGACTGAAGTTGAAGTCCCAGCGGTGGTCGACTTGATCATGGAGGTTTTGGTGGTCGTTCCCGACTGGACGATTCCGTATGTCGCATATATCCTGAGGAAAGAGCTCCCGGAGGATGAGGAAGAGGCTCGACAGATCGTCCATCGATCTAAGGCCTTTACCATAATCAAAGGACAATTATACAAAGAAAGCGCGACTGGAGTTGGTCAGAAGTGCATAACACCAGAAGAAGGTCGACTCATCCTCAATGATATTCACTCGAGGACCTGTGGTCATCATGCGTCCTCTCGGACCATCGTGGCCAAAGCATACCGAGCCGGATTTTACTGGCCAAAGGCGAATGAGACGGCAAAAGAGATAGTGGATAAGTGCGAGGGATGTCAATTCTACTCGAATATGTCACACAAGCCTGCGTCGGCTCTGAAGACCATTCCACTCGTCTGGCCTTTCGCAGTATGGGGATTGGACATGGTCGGTCCTTTGAGAATAGGACGAAGTGGCTTCACGCATGTACTGGTGGCAGTCGACAAGTTCACCAAGTGGATCGAGGCTAAACCAATCAAGAGCCTTGACACCGGTACTGCTGTAAGCTTCATCAGGGAACTAATATTCAGATATGGAGTCCCACACAGCATCATTACGGATAATGGGTCGAACTTTGACTCAGAGGAATTCAGAGCTTTCTGCAACTCCCAGGGCACACGGGTCGACTACGCTTCAGTCGCCCATCCGCAGTCGAATGGACAAGCAGAGCGAGCTAATGGACTGATTCTTAAGGGATTGAAGCCTCGACTGATGCGTGATCTCAAACACGCGGCTGGAGCTTGGGTCGACGAACTTCCCTCAGTACTCTGGGGACTGCGGACCACACCTAATCGGTCGACCGGAAGAACTCCATTCTTCTTGGTCTACGGAGCTGAAGCAGTCTTGCCGAGTGATCTTCTCCACAATGCTCCTCGAGTTGAAATCTACAACGAAGAAGAGGCTGAACAAGCGCGGCAAGACGCAGTCGACCTTTTAGAGGAAGAAAGGGAGATGGCTCTGATCCGGTCGACCATTTACCAACAAGATTTGCGTCGTTTCCACGCCAGAAATGTGAGAGGTCGAGCCTTCCAGGAAGGAGATTTGGTTCTCCGAGTGGATCAGCACAAACCACACAAGCTTGCTCCTTCTTGGGAAGGTCCCTTCATCATCACTAAGGTTCTCCACAACGGGGCATACCGTCTTTACAACGTCGAGCATAATATCGACGAGCCCCGAGCTTGGAACGCGGAGCTACTCCGCCCATTTTGCACTTAAGTTTTATCACTCGGATGAGTTGCAATAAAGTACTTCTGTAGTTCATGGACCTCAAAATAATAGTGTCATAGTCCCTCCATAATTTCTGTCGCTTTTTATTTTTGTCCAATAAAATTCCCCCTCAGTGGGTGACTTAGCTGCGAATCCGTTTCGCCTAAGTTTGTAAAAATCCTACCGAGTGGCGAGCCAGACTCCCACTCGGAGGCTTAGCTGCGAATCTGTTTCGCCTAAGTTATCAAAATCCTACCGAGTGGTAAGCCAGCCTTCCACTCGGGGGCTTAGCTGCAGCCCTGCGCTCGCCTAAGTTATCAAAATCCTACCGAGTGTAGAGCAACCCTCTCACTCGGGGGCTTAGCTGCAGCCCTGCGCTCGCCTAAGTTATCAAAATCCTACCGAGTGGTAAGCCAGCCTTCCACTCGGGGGCTTAGCTGCAGCCCTGCGCTCGCCTAAGTTATCAAAATCCTACCGAGTGTAGAGCAACCCTCTCACTCGGAGGCTTGGCTGCAGTCCAAGCACTCGCCTAAGTTATAAAAATCCAACCGAGTGTAGAGCAACCCTCTCACTCGGGGGCTTAGCTGCAGTCCAAGCACTCGCCTAAGTTAATCAAAATCCTACCGAGTGTAGAGCAACCCTCTCACTCGGAGGCTTAGCTGCAGTCCAAGCACTCGCCTAAGTTATCGAAATCCTGCCGAGTGAAGAGTAAACCTCTCACTCGGGGGCTTAGCTGCAGCCCTGTGCTCGCCTAAGTTACAAAAATCCTACCGAGTGAAGAGTAAACCTCTCACTCGGGGGCTTAGCTGCAGCCCAGTGCTCGCCTAAGTGGATTGAAGAATAAGTCGATTGCAGTAAAGGCGCCTTGCTTTGAACCTGCAAAAGACATTTCGAGCCAAAGGCAATCATATTCAAGCACCAAATTCAAGTTTGAATCGATATCTAAAGGAACCGAGAGTGCTCAGGCGTTAAGCCTGTTAAAGTTTATCGGTTACAATTCCACTCGGCATACCGAGGCAAATTTAAAAGCGTCGAGCCAGAAGAAGTTTTTTACCCCTCCCGTGGAGGGCTGGAAGGAGCAACGAATTCATCAAGGTCAATTCCGTCGGCGATCCGAGTGGCAGCTGCAAGGAAAGTTTCCATAAAGGACCTGAAGTCGTGCTTCTTGGTATTGGCCACCCGAAGGGCCGCCAGCTTCTCTTCTCGTGCATCCTTACAGTGGACTCGGGCAAGACACAGAGCAACATCTGCACCACACCGAGCCGAGGACTTCTTCCATTCCTGCACTCGACCAGGGATCGTGTTCAACCGGGCCATCAGCGATTCAAGGTCATTCTGAAGTGTCTCCTCAGGCCAAAGCATCGAGTCGATGCGAGATGTGGCGGCCTTCAGCCTTGCGAGATAGTCCATGACAGCTGCAACACGGGACTCCAGTCGGAGAACATCCATGGCAACTTCATCGTTCACCGGAGAATTGACGGGGTCGAGGTTTGGCTCCAGCCGGCTAGTTTCTTCTTCAAAGTTTTGACAAAATTCTGCAAGGGTGATCACTAAGTCAAGGAGATGGTTGAATGGAAAAATCACAATTGGAAATGTCTGCCAAGCATAGAGGTTTACCTTCAAGCATAAGAGACAGCTTCTTGGCAAGTCCACTCAGGAAGGCCTACAGATCAGTTTTCTTCCCAGTCAATTTGGCGACTTGGTCGGTCAGGGCAGCTTTATCAGTTTTCAGTCGACTGACCTCCTTATTGGCAATCCCAAGAGCAGCTTTCAGATTGGTATTGTCTTGTTCGAGATTGGTATTGTCTTGTTCGAGATTGGTATCGTCAGCAAGCTTGATCTTCTCAGCTAGCTCAAGGTCTTTCTTCTGTTGGGCCTCCCTTACCTTACCTGCAAGTTAGAGCAAGATCAGATTTTGAAACAAGCAAGGGGAAAAGCAGTCGTCAGGGTCTCACCAAACATACCTTCGGTCTCCTCCTTTGCCTTTGTCAGCTTCTCCTAAACCAGCTTCAAGCTCAGCTCGACTTGAGTATGCTTGTGTTCCAGCTCTGAGTAGCGAGCCACAAGATCACAAGAGTTCTGCGAAGAACCAATCGACTAAATGTCAAATTTAATTCACTTCCGAGTGAAAAAGGGAAAAACTCACGTTTCTAAGACTACAGCCGAATACAAGCATTCGACCATAGTCTCGGGGACTACACCCAGTGGGTGCACTCAGCGTGCCCCCACTAATCCTGTTGAAGACAAAGTCGACCAGTCGACCTCAAAAAAAAAGATGTATTCTCTAAGACTGTGATCAACTGCAAGCAGTCGACCACAGTCTCGGGGACTACACCCAGTGGGTGCACTCAGCGTGCCCCCACCGGTTTGTGAAATCCAGTCGACATAGTCGACTGACAGAAAAATTGACATCATAAAGCCTAAGGCCGACTGCCAGCAGTCGACCTTAGCCTTGGGGACTACACCCAGCGGGTGCACTCAGCGTGCCCCCGCTATCACGGAGTTTTATCGACACACCCAGTGGGTGACTACTATAAATTCCGGAAAAGAAAAGTTTTTGGTAGCATATCCAACAGAACAAACATCGGTCGACTGACCTGGACATTGCTTTGGAGGGCAGAACTGGCGTCATAAGCCGCCTGACTCGCATCCCGGATGGTCTTCAGCTGCTCCATCATGATTCCCGCTTGGCGTATCGCCTCCTTCGCTGCGCCGGCTTGGTCCTCTGGGACGTGGTGCGTCGTGAATAGGGAGGGCTGCTGAGCACTCGTCAATGGATCTGCGAAGGACACTGTGTGTCGAGTGATGTTCTCTTCCTCCACAGTCAGAATCTCGGGTGCCGTCACATCCTGAGGCACCTTACTGGCGGACGTTTTCCGACTCCTCCTGCGCTTCAGCGGCTCTTCATCCTCATCATCATCAGGGAGATTGATAACAGTATTGGGTGGAGCTACAGAGAAAGATCAGGATCAGAGATCGCGAGTTAGTCGACTAAGAACAGCGTTAAGAATACAGTACCTGGGTTCGAAGTTGCTGCGTCCTCCATCTCGTGGTCATCAGCCCAGGCCGAGGTTTCAGAAGTAGCAGCACTGCAACTCCAAAGGATCAGTCGACTAACTTCAGCGTCGACCAGAGACAAAGTTCACACAAAATAAGAAAATATGAGCAGCACGGTTACCCTGATATGGTGGGGATGGACACCTTCATCTTCGGCAGGAGCTTGATCGGCTTCGACGAGGCCGCCCTGGGCTGCTTCGGCGCCTTTTCAGTCGGCACCGGAGAGGCGGTCCGAGGGTGCTTGGTCGACTGAGTGGCGGTCGCAACCCCCTTACCACGTTCGGTTGAAGGGTCGTGGACAAGCTTCGACCGCCTTTCTGAGCACGGTGGTACGACCTCCTCCTCCTCTTCTTCCTCGTCCTCGACGTCATCTTCATCACCGTCATCATCATCATCGTCGTCATCATCCTCTGCAACATCCGAGTCCCATTCCTCCTCTTCCTGGCTCTCGCCCCCGCTCACCTCGCCCTCCTTAGTCGAAGCTTGTGCCCCATTGGGCATCGAGTACAGCTCGGTGAGGGCCTAGCAGATGTCCAGACAAGGATCAGTCGACCAGTCGGCAGGGTAAACAGAAATGAATGCGACAAGAGCGCAGTGGAGAGCAGGGCAAGTGTACCTTGTTTGGGTCGCTGTTGTGGTCGAGTGGAGGAATCCTTCTGGCTCCGCGTGGGTTATCCTTATTTCCGGTAACGGCTACCATCCATCTTTCCAGAGTGACGTCGTCGACTGCTTCTGGATGGACTCTAGTCTCGTCTTCGGTCCCACAGTACAACCACATGCAGTGGCTCCGGAACTGAAGGGGCTGGAGGCGACGCCTGAGGAAGACCTCCAGGAGGTCCATGCCCGTCACTCCCTCCCGAACCAACTGCACCACGCGCTCCATCAACATCTTCACGTCAGCTTTCTCCTCCGGAATCAGCTTCAGAGGGGAGGGCTTGTTCACTCGGTCCATGGTAAACGGAGGGAGTCCACTCGACTGCCCTGGCGTCGACTGGACCTGGCAGTAGAACCAAGTCGACTGCCAGCCTCTGACGGACTCGGGAAAGGTCATGGGCGGGAAGGTGCTCTTATTCCTCACCTAAATCCCCAGGCCCCCACACATTTGGACGACTCGGGTTCTCTCATCACCTGGGCTCGCCTTCTTCACGGTCTGAGAGCGACACGTGAATATATGTTTGAACAAACCCCAGTGCGGCCGACGGCCTAAGAAACCCTCACACATGGACACGAATGCAGCAAGATAGGCAATGGAGTTTGGGGTAAAGTGGTGGAGCTGCGCTCCGAAGAAATTCAAGAAGCCACGGAAGAAAACACTCGGCGGCAAAGAAAACCCACGATCAACATGGGTGGCCAAAAGCACACACTCACCCTCTTCAGGCTGAGGCTGCCACTCCTTCCCCGGAAGCCTCGCAGCTCCGTGAGGGATCAAGCCCTCGTTGGCCATGTCGAGGAGGTCATTCTCTGTGATGGTCGACTGGATCCAGTCTCCTTGGACCCAGCCCTTCGGCAGGCGGGATCTGGACGAGGACCCTCCGCGGCTGGTGGATCTCCCCTTCGCCTTCTCCGACGCCGACGCCTTCTTTGCGCGCTCCAGCACCGCCGTCTTCTCCTTGGCCATGGTCGCCGGCGAGATGCGCGAAGGGAAGTGGTGCGGGGGCGAGAGCGAGCACGCTGGGCAGGGAAGAAGGAAGCAGAGAGAGGGAGAGAATGCTGAGGCGCAGCACAGAAATCCTCGCCGGGCACATTTATAAGGTCCCTTCCGAGTGGATGACAGGTGGGCCCGTCGATCTAATCATATCTGGGAGCAGTTATGCAGACGGGATACATGGCGAAAAAGGCGGCGCGGAGATCGAGGCGTCTATGCCCCGTCCCATCCGAACGCCGCGGTCCGCCCCGCTTCGCGCGCGTCCCCAAATTTCGCATCCCGCGGAATCCGCGAACAGCAAATCAGTTTGTCAGACGCGGTGTTTCCGGCGATCCGTCGCTCGGAGATCGTCGAAGCCCGAAAGATCACTCGACGCAAAAATAGAATGGATCGAGTCGACTGAAGGCGAATTGCTCCCTGTCGACGAAGAGATTCTTTGGTCCAGGACAACGCACGACCAGGGCACAAAGGTTAATCGGAAACGACATCAACTCCTTCCTCACTCGAAGCCTCAATCCATTCGGGGGCTAATGATGGGGTTATGTACCTAGGGTAGGGTCATGGACCTGATCTAAGTACCTTACCCAAGGACACCCTCAGAAGAAGTCGCCTTCCAGTCGACTAACGAGGGACACACTCGACTGACTTGAAGGACTCGACCACGAAGACTCACTCGACCACCAGAAGGTCAAGAGGCACTCTGCACTGCAACGGCCTGTAATCAAGTAGACTTTATGATAGTAAAGGCACTTTATGTGGGGCGTTACCAGTAACGCCCCAGACTTAACTCACCTTAAACCCTCTCCTACGTGGGCTGGCTGGGGTCCTGGCGCACTCTATATAAGCCACCCCCCTCCACAGGCAGAAGGGTTCAGCACCTTGTAATTCATATACTCATAATCCACTCGACCGCCTCCGGGCTCCGAGACGTAGGGCTGTTACTTCCTCCGAGAAGGGCCTGAACTCGTACATCCCTTGTGCTTACAACCTCTCCATAGCTAGGACCTTGCCTCTCAATACCTACCCCCCACTCTACTGTCAGGCTTAGAACCACGACAGACCCCGCCAGCCCTGGCGCGGGAGGAAGTGCGTCACCAGCCACCGACAGCGGTACACCCGAGGCGTTAGGAGGATCTTCCTCGGATCGGGAGCCTGATCGCCTGCACCTGCATACCAGTCGTCCTTGGATAGGGAGCCGGCTGGATCTTCTCCGCCAAATCAAACAGATCCTTCTGAGCCGAGATTTTTTGTGCCTCTTCAGCAACCTCCTCGTCGACAAACAAGGTCTCGGTCAGGTATTGTCAAGAAAAAACAATACAATGATGGTACAATAAAGTATAATCCAACTAAGCGTCACTAGTAGAAAATAGGGCTACCGTTCGGCCCTGGCCAGCCCATTAGTCCCGGTTCTTCAAGAACCGGGACCAATGAGGGTATTAGACCCGGTTTGTGAGCCCAGGGGGCCTGCCGGGGCCTCGTGGGCATTGGTCCCGGTTCGTGTAGAACCATTTGTCCCGGTTCGAGCCACAAACCAGGACCAATGGTCTCTCTTCTAGCCCACAACCATTGGTCCCGGTTCGTGGCATGAACCGGGACAGAAGGGGTGGCTTTAGTCCCGGTTCATGCCACGAACCGGGACAAATAACTTGCCTATATATACCCACCACCGCCGCAGAGCACTCCACAGTGCTTTGTTTTTTCAATCCGGCGAGGAGAGGGCATTTGGGTGCTCTAGTTCACCTCCTATGCACATGAGGTGTTCGACGAAATGCCCGAGCCACACTAGTTAAGCTTTCTCCTCTCGAAGCTCGAACTAGGAGCTCCATTTTTTTCGAGATTTGTCTAGATTTAGGGGTCCGTCACGCCCCGTCCCTGTTTTCATCGCCGTTGATCGCCCGCGCCGATCTCGTCGCCATACCACCGTGGTGAGCCTCTTGTTCTTATGTTCTTTATGATACTTATCTGATTTTCTTACTTTAGATAGATATTTGTCTGATTTTCTTAATTTTGACACACATAATTATATGTAATGCACGCAGATGAACCGGCAATGGATATATGGTGACAGACACACCTCAGAGTACATTAAGGGCGTGCATATTTTTCTCGAAGTGGCTGAGGCAAACAAGCAGAATGGTTTTATGTGTTGTCCATGCAGTAAATGTGGGAATACAAAGTCTTACTCTGACCGGAAAATCCTTCACACCAACCTGCTTTACAAGGGTTTCATGCCACACTATAATGTTTGGACGAGGCACGGAGAAATAGGGATTATGATGGAAGACGGCGAAGAAGAAGAGGATGATGCCAACTATGTGTTCGAAATATGCCCTAGAGGCAATAATAAAAGCATTATTATTATATTTCCTTGTTCATGATAATTGTCTTTTATTCATGCTATAATTGTATTATCCGGAAATTGTAATACACGTGTGAATACATAGACCACAATACGTCCCTAGTAAGCCTCTAGTTGACTAGCTCGTTGGTCAACAGATAGTCATGGTTTCCTGTTTATGGACATTAGATGTCATTGACAACGGGATCACGTCATTAGGAGAATGACGTGATGGACAAGACCCAATCCTAAGCATAGCACAAGATCGTGTAGTTCGTTTTGCTAGAGCTTTTCCAATGTCAAGTATCTCTTCCTTAGACCATGAGATCGTGTAACTCCCGGATACCGTAGGAGTGCTTTGGATGTACCAAACGTCACAACGTAACTGGGTGACTATAAAGGTGCACTACAGGTATCTCCGAAAGTGTCTGTTGGGTTGACACGGATCGAGACTGGGATTTGTCACTCCGTATGACGGAGAGGTATCTCTGGGCCCACTCGGTAATGCATCATCATAATGAGCTCAAAGTGACCAAGTGTTTGGTCACGGGATCATGCATTACGGTACGAGTAAAGTGAATGCCGATAACGAGACTGAACGAGGTATTGGGATACCGACGATCGAGTCTCGGGCTTGTAACGTACCGATTGACAAAGGGAATAGTATACGGGGTTGCTTGAATCCTCGACATCGTGGTTCATCCGATGACATCATCGAGGAGCATGTGGGAGCCAACATGGATATTCAGATCCCGCTGTTGGTTATTGACCGGAGAGCCGTCTCGGTCATGTCTGCGTGTCTCCCGAACCCGTAGGGTCTACACACTTAAGGTTCGGTGACGCTAGGGTTATTAGGAAGACTTGTATATGATTATCGAATGTTGTTCGGAGTCCCGAATGAGATCTCGGACGTCACGAGGAGTTCCGGAAGGGTCCAGAGGTAAAGATTTATATATGGGAAGTTGTCATGCGGACACCGAAAAAGTTTCGGTGACATATCGATATTGTACCGGGGCCACCGGAAGGGTTCCAGGGGTCCACCGGGAGGGGCCACCCCTCTTGGTGGGCCACATGGGTCGCGTGGGGCAGGGCACCAGCTCCTGGAGGGCTGGGCGCCCCCCCCTTGGGCCCATGCGCCTAGGGTTGGGGGGGGGACCCTAGAGGGGGCGCCCCCTTTGCTTGGGGGGCAAGTTCCCCCCCCCCCTGGCCGCCGCCCCCCCTCTAGATCCCATCTAGAGGGGCTGGCCCCCCTTGCCCCTTACCCTATAAATAGAGGGGTGAGGGGAGGGCTGCAACACACAACCAAGGCGCAGCCCCTCCCCTCCCCAACACCTCTCCTCCTCCGTTACGAGCTTGGCGAAGCCCTGCCGGAGTACTGCTTCTCCACCAACACCACGCCATCGTGCTGCCGTTGGAGCTGTCTTCCTCAACCTCTCCTTCCTCCTTGCTGGATCAAGACGGATGAGACGTCGTCCGTACCGTACGTGTGTTGAACGCGGAGGTGCTGTCCGTTCAGCACTTGGTCATCGGTGATCTCAATCACGGCGAGTACGACTCCATCATCACCGTTCCCTCGAACGCTTCCGTACGCGATCTACAAGTGGTATGTAGATGCAAACTCACTCCCTTGACTCGTTGCTTAGATGAACTCATAGATGGATCTTGGTGAAACCGTAGGAAAAATTTTAATTTTCTGCAACGTTCCCCAACAGTGGCATCATGAGCCAGGTTTATGCGTAGTTCTCTATTGCACGAGTAGAACACAATTTTGTTGTGGGCGTAGATCTTGTCAACTTGCTTGCCGCTACTAGTCTTATCTTGCTTCAGCGGTATTGTGGGATGAAGCGGCCCAGACCAACCTTACACGTACGCTTACGTGAGACCGGTTCCACCGACTAACATGCACTAGTTGCATAAGGTGGCTGGCGGGTGTCTGTCTCTCCCACTTTAGTTGGAGCGGATTCGATGAAAAGGGTCCTTATGAAGGGTAAATAGAAGTTGACAAAAATCATGTTGTGGTTATTCGTAGGTAAGAAAACGTTCTTGCTAGAACCCAATTGCAGCCACGTAAAAGATGCAACAACAATTAGAGGACGTCTAACTTGTTTTTGCAGCAATTGTCATGTGATGTGATATGGCCAGAAGTTGTGATGAATGATGAATGATATATTGTGATGTATGAGATCATGTTCTTGTAATAGGAATCACGACTTGCATGTCGATGAGTATGACAACCGGCAGGAGCCATAGGAGTTGTCTTTATTTTTTGTATGACCTGCGTGTCATTGAAGAACACCATGTAAATTACTTTACTTTATTGCTAAACGCGTTAGCCATAGAAGTAGAAGTATTCGTTGGCGTGACAACTTCATGAAGACACAATGATAGAGATCATGATGATGGAGATCATGGTGTCGTGCCGGTGACGAAGATGATCATGGAGCCCCGAAGATGGAGATCGAAGGAGCTATATGATATTGGCCATATCATGTCACTACTATATAATTACATGTGATGTTTATTATGTTGCATCTTGTTTACTTAGAACGACGGTAGTAAATAAGATGACCCCTTACAACAATTTCAAGAAGTGTTCTCCCCTAACTGTGCACCGTTGCTAAAGTTCGTCGTTTCGAAGCACCACGTGATGATCGGGTGTGATAGATCCTTACATTCACATACAACGGGTGTAAGACAGATTTACACATGCAAAACACTTAGGGTTAACTTGACGAGCCTAGCATGTACAGACATGGCCTTGGAACACAGAGACCGAAAGGTCGAACACGAGTCGTATGGAAGATACGATCGACATGGAGATGTTCACCAACGATGACTAGTCCGTCTCACGTGATGATCGGACACGGCCTAGTCGACTCGGATCGTGTAACACTTAGATGACAAGAGGTATGTCTAATCTGAGTGGGAGTTCATTATAATAATTTGATAAGATGAACTTAATTATCATGAACTTAGTCTAAAACCTTTGCAAACATGTCTTGTAGATCAAATGGCCAACGCTCATGTCAACATGCACTTCAACGCGTTCCTAGAGAAAACCAAGCTGAAAGATGATGGCAGCGACTATACGGACTGGGTCCGGAACCTGAGGGTCATCCTCATAGCTGCCAGGAAACAATATGTCCTAGAAGGACCGCTAGGTGATGCTCCCGTCCCAGAGAACCAAGACATTATGAATGCTTGGCAGTCTCGTGCTGATGATTACTCCCTCGTTCAGTGCAGCATGCTTTACAGCTTAGAACCGGGGCTCCAAAAGCATTTTGAGCAACACGGAGCATATGAGATGTTCGAGGAGCTGAAACTAGTTTTCCAAGCTCATGCCCGGGTCGAGAGATATGAAGTCTCCGACAAGTTCTATAGTTGTAAGATGGAGGAAAATAGTTCTGTCAGTGAGCATATACTCAAAATGTCTGGGTTGCACAACCGCCTGTCCCAGCTGGACATTAACCTCCCAGATGAGGCGGTCATTGACAGAATCCTTCAGTCGCTCCCACCAAGCTACAAGAGCTTTGTGATGAACTACAATATGCAGGGGATGGTGAAGACCATTCCTGAAGTATTTTCAATGCTGAAGTCAGCAGAGGTTGAAATCAAGAAAGAACATCAAGTGTTGATGGTCAATAAGACCACTAAGTTCAAGAAGGGCAAGGGTAAGAAGAACTTCAAGAAGGACGGCAAAGATGTTGCCGCGCCCGGTAAGCCAGTTGCCGAGAAGAAGTCAAAGAATGGACCCAAGCCTGAAACTGAGTGCTTTTATTGCAAGAGGAAGTGTCACTGGAAGCGGAACTGCCCCAAATACTTAGCAGACAAGAAGGCCGGCAACACTAAAGGTATATTTGATATACATGTAATTGATGTGTACCTTACCAGTACTCGTAGTAACTCCTGGGTATTTGATACCGGTGCCGTTGCTCACATTTGTAACTCACAGCAGGAGCTGCGGAATAAGCGGAGACTGGCGAAGGACGAGGTGACGATGCGCGTCGGGAATGGTTCCAAGGTCGATGTGATCGCCGTCGGCACGCTACCTCTACATTTACCTACGGGATTAGTTTTAAACCTCAATAATTGTTATTTAGTGCCAAGTTTGAGCATGAACATTGTATCTGGATCTCATTTAATACGAGATGGCTACTCATTTAAATCCAAGAATAATGATATGTTTTATGGTCATGCCCCGATGGTCAATGGTTTATTCTTAATGAATCTCGAACGTAGTGTTACACATATTCATAGCGTGAATACCAAAAGATGTAAAGTTGATAACGATAGTCCCACATACTTGTGGCACTGCCGCCTTGGTCACATTGGTGTCAAGCGCATGAAGAAGCTCCATGCTGATGGACTTTTAGAGTCTCTCGATTATGAATCATTTGACACATGCGAACCATGCCTCATGGGAAAAATGACCAAGACCCCGTTCTCCGGAACAATGGAGCAAGCAAGCAACTTGTTGGAAATCATACATACCGATGTGTGCGGTCCAATGAGTGTTGAGGCTCACGGAGGATATCGTTATGTTCTCACTCTCACTGATGACTTGAGTAGATATGGGTATGTCTACTTGATGAAACACAAGTCTGAGACCTTTGAAAAGTTCAAAGAATTTCAGAATGAAGTAGAGAATCAACGTGACCGAAAGATAAAATTCTTACGATCGGATCGTGCAGGAGAATATTTAAGTCATGAATTTGGGACACACTTAAGAAAATGTGGAATCGTTTCACAACTCACGCCGCCTGGAACACCTCAATGTAACGGTGTGTCCGAACGTCGTAATCGCACTCTGTTGGATATGGTGCGATCTATGATGTCTCTTACCGATTTACCGCTATCATTTTGGGATACGCTCTAGAGACAGCTACATTCGCTTTAAATAGGGCACCGTCTAAATCCGTTGAGACGACACCGTATGAATTATGGTTTGGGAAGAAACCTAAGCTGTCGTTTCTAAAAGTTTGGGGATGCGATGCTTATCTCAAGAAACTTCAACCTGAAAAGCTCGAACCCAAGTCGGAAAAATGCGTCTTCATAGGATACCCTAAAGAAACCATTGGGTATACCTTCTACTTAAGATCCGAGGGCAAGATCTTTGTTGCCAAGAACGGATCCTTTCTGGAAAAAGAGTTTCTCTCAAAAGAAGTAAGTGGGAGGAAAGTACAACTCGATGAAGTACTACCTCTTGAACGGGATAGTAGTGCAGCTCAGGAAGATGTTCCTGTGATGCCTACACCAACTGAAGAGGAAAATAATGATGATGATCAAGGTACTTCGGATCAAGTTGCAACTGAACTTCGTAGGTCCACAAGGACACGTTCCGCACCAGTGTGGTACGGCAACCCTGTCCTGGAAATCATGTTGTTAGACAACGGTGAACCTTCGAACTATGAAGAAGCAATGGCGGGCCCAGATTCCAACAAATGGCTTGAAGCCATGAAATCCGAGATAGAATCCATGTATGAAAACAAAGTATGGACTTTGACAGACTTGCCCGATGAACGGCGAGCGATAGAAAACAAATGGATCTTTAAGAAGAAGACGGACGCGGATGGTAATATTACCGTCTATAAAGCTCGACTTGTCGCTAAGGGTTATCGACAAGTTCAAGGGATTGACTACGACGAGACATTCTCTCCCGTAGCGAAGCTGAAGTCCGTCAGAATCATGTTAGCAATTGCCGCATACTATGATTATGAGATATGGCAGATGGACGTCAAAACGGCATTCCTTAACGGGCATCTTAAGGAAGAACTGTATATGATGCAGCCGGAGGGTTTTGTCGATCCTAAGAATGCTAACAAAGTATGCAAGCTCCAGCGATCCATTTATGGGCTGGTGCAAGCATCTCGGAGTTGGAACATTCGCTTTGATGAGATGATCAAAGTGTTTGGGTTTATGCAGACTTACGGAGAAACCTGCGTTTACAAGAAAGTGAGTGGGAGCTCTGTAGCATTTCTCATATTATATGTAGATGACATACTTTTGATGGGAAATGATATAGAATTCTTGGACAGCATTAAGGCCTACTTGAATAAGTGTTTTTCAATGAAGGACCTTGGAGAAGCTGCTTATATATTAGGCATCAAGATCTACAGAGATAGATCGAGACGCCTCATAGGTCTTTCACAAAGCACATACCTTGATAAGATTTTGAAGAAGTTCAAAATGGATCAGTCCAAGAAGGGGTTCTTGCCTGTACTGCAAGGTGTGAGATTGAGCTCGGCTCAATGCCCGACCACGGCAAAAGATAAAGAAGAGATGAGTGTCATCCCCTATGCTTCAGCCATAGGATCTATTATGTATGCCATGCTGTGCACCAGACCTGATGTAAACCTTGCCGTAAGTTTGGTAGGAAGGTACCAAAGCAATCCCGGCAAGGAACACTGGACAACGGTCAAGAATATCCTGAAGTAGCTGAAAAGGACAAAGGACATGTTTCTCGTTTATGGAGGTGACGAAGAGCTCGTCGTAAAGGGTTACGTCGACGCTAGCTTCGACACAGATCTGGATGACTCTAAGTCACAGGCCGGATACTTGTATATGTTAAATGGTGGAGCAGTAAGTTGGTGCAGCTGCAAGCAGAGCATCGTGGCGGGATCTACATGTGAAGCGGAGTACATGGCAGCCTCGGAGGCAGCGCATGAAGCAATTTGGGTGAAGGAGTTCATCACCAACCTAGGAGTCATACCCAATGCGTCGGGGCCGATCAAACTCTTCTGTGACAACACTGGAGCTATTGCCCTTGCCAACGAGCCCAGATTTCACAAGAAGACCAGGCACATCAAGCGTTGTTTCAACTCCATCCGTGAAAATGTTCAAGATGGAGACATAGATATTTGCAAAGTACATACAGATCTGAATGTCGCAGATCCGTTGACTAAACCTCTCTCGCGAGCAAAACATGATCAACACCAGAACTCTATGGGTGTTTGATTCATCACAATGTAACTAGATTATTGACTCTAGTGCAAGTGGGAGACTGTTGGAAATATGCCGTAGAGGCAATAATAAAAGCATTATTATTATATTTCCTTGTTCATGATAATTGTCTTGTATTCATGCTATAATTGTATTATCCGGAAATCATAATACACGTGTGAATACATAGACCACAATACGTCCCTAGTAAGCCTCTAGTTGACTAGCTCATTGGTCAACAGATAGTCATGGTTTCCTGACTATGGACATTAGATGTCATTGACAACGGGATCACGCCATTAGGAGAATGACGTGATGGACAAGACCCAATCCTAAGCATAGCACAAGATCGTGTAGTTCGTTTTGCTAGAGCTTTTCCAATGTCAAGTATCTCTTCCTTAAACCATGAGATCGTGTAACTCCCGGATACCGTAGGAGTGCTTTGGGTGTACCAAACGTCACAACGTAACTGGGTGACTATAAAGGTGCACTACAGGTATCTCCGAAAGTGTCTGTTGGGTTGACACAGATCGAGACTGGGATTTGTCACTCCGTATGACGGAGAGGTATCTCTAGGCCCACTCGGTAATGCATCATCATAATGAGCTCAAAGTGACCAAGTGTTTGGTCACGGGATCATGCATTACGGTACGAGTAAAGTGACTTGCCGATAACGAGACTGAACGAGGTATTGGGATACCGATGATCGAGTCTCGGGCTTGTAACGTACCGATTGACAAAGGGAATAGTATACGGGGTTGCTTGAATCCTCGACATCGTGGTTCATCCGATGACATCATCGAGGAGCATGTGGGAGCCAACATGGGTATCCAAATCCCGCTGTTGGTTATTGACCGGAGAGCCGTCTCGGTCATGTCTGCGTGTCTCCCGAACCCGTAGGGTCTACACACTTAAGGTTCGGTGACGCTAGGGTTATTAGGAAGACTTCTATATGATTACCGAATGTTGTTCGGAGTCCCGGATGAGATCCCGGACGTCACGAGGAGTTCCAGAAGGGTCCGGAGGTAAAGATTTATATATGGGAAGTTGTCATGCGGACACCGGAAAGTTTCGGTGACATATCGGTATTGTACCGGGGCCACCGGAAGGGTTCCGGGGGTCCACCGGGAGGGGCCACCCCTCTTGGTGGGCCACATGGGCCGCGTGGGGCAGGGAACCAGCCCCTGGAGGGCTGGGCCCCCCTTGGGCCCATGCGCCTAGGGTTGGGGGGGAACCCTAGAGGGGGCGGCCCCTTTGCTTGTGGGGCAAGTTCCCCCTCCCTGGCCGCCGCCCCCCTCTAGATCCCATCTAGAGGGGCCGGCCCCCCTTGCCCCTTCCCCTATAAATAGAGGGGTGAGGGGAGGGCTGCAACACACAACCAAGACGCAGCCCCTCCCCTCCCCAACACCTCTCCTCCTCCGTTACGAGCTTGGCGAAGCCCTGCCGGAGTACTGCTTCTCCACCAACACCACGCCGTCGTGCTGCCGTTGGAGCTGTCTTCCTCAACCTCTCCTTCCTCCTTGCTGGATCAAGATGGAGGAGACGTCGTCCGTACCCTACGTGTGTTGAATGCGGAGGTGCTGTTCGTTGAGCACTTGGTCATCGGTGATCTGAATCACGGCGAGTACGACTCCATCATCACCGTTCCCTCGAACGCTTCCGTACGCGATCTACAAGTGGTATGTAGATGCAAACTCACTCCCTTGACTCGTTGCTTAGATGAACTCATAGATGGATCTTGGTGAAACCATAGGAAAAATTTTAATTTTCTGCAACGTTCCCCAACACTATGTGCCCCCTGAATACGGTGATGCTGCAACAGGGGGAGCTGCTGAATATCAAGAGGAACCAGACGATGTGCCCGATGCTGCTGCAATGGGGAAGCTACTGAAGATCAAGAGAAACCAGACGATGTGCCCGATGATGATCTCCGCCGGGTCATTGTCGATGCAAGGACGCAATGCGAAAGTCAAAAGGAGAAGCTGAAGTTCGATCGCATGTTAGAGGATCACAAAAAAAGTTGTATCCCAATTGTGAAGATGGAAACACAAAGCTGGGTACAGTACTGGAATTGCTGAAGTGGAAGGCAGAGAATGATGTGCCTGACAAAGGATTTGAGAAGCTACTAAAAATATTGAAGAAGAAGCTTCCAAAGGATAATGAATTACCCGACAGTACGTACGCAACAAAGAAGGTCGTATGCCCTCTAGGATTGGAGGTGCAGAAGATACATGCATGCCCTAATGACTGCATCCTCTACCGCGATGCGTACGAGGATTTGAACGCATGCCCGGTATGCGGTGCATTGTGGTATAAGATCAGACGAGATGACCCTGATGATGTTGACGGCGAGCCCCGCAGGAAGAGAGTTCCTGCGAAGGTGATGTGGTATGCTCCTATAATACCACGGTTGAAACGACTATTCAGAAACAAAGAGCATGCCAAGTTGATGCGATGTCACAGTGAGGACCGTAATAAAGACGGGAAGTTGAGAGCACCCGCTGACGGGTCGCAGTGGAGAAAAATTGAGAGAGAGTACTGGGCTGAGTTTGCATGTGACCCAAGGAAGGTATGGTTTGGTTTAAGCGCGGATGGCATTAATCCTTTCGGGGAGCAGAGTAGCAATCACAGCACCTGGCCCGTGACTATGTATGTATAACCTTCCTCCTTGGATGTGCATGAAGCGGAAGTTCATTATGATGCCAGTTCTCATCCAAGGCCCTAAGCAACCCGGCAACGACATTGATGTGTACCTAAGGCCATTAGTTGAAGAACTTTTACAGCTGTGGAATGGAAATGGTGTATGTGCGTGGGATGAGCACAAACAGGAGGAATTTAACCTGCACGCATTGCTGTTTGTAACCATCAACGATTGGCCCGCTCTCAGTAACCTTTCAGGACAGACAAACAAGGGATACCACGCATGCACGCACTGTTTAGCTAACACCAAAAGTATATACCTGGAAAGCTGCAGGAAGAATGTGTACCTGGGCCATCGTCGATTTCTTCCGACCAACCATCAATGTCAAAATAAAGGAAAGCATTTCAAAGGCGAGGCAGATCAACGAAAGAAGCCCGCCATGCGTACCGGTGATCACGTACTTGCTATGGTCAATGATTTACACGTAATCTTTGGAAAGGGTCCCGAGGGACTAGTTGTTCCGAGTGACACTGGGGGACACGCACCCATGTGGAAGAAGAAATCTATATTTTGGGACCTACCCTACTGGAAAGACCTAGAGGTCCACTCTTCGATCGACGTGATGCACGTGACGAAGAACCTTTGCGTTAACCTGCTAGGCTTCTTGGGCGTGTATGGGAAGACAAAAGATACAGCTGAGGCACGGGAGGACCTGCAACGTTTGCATGAAAAAGATGGCATGCCTCCAAAGCAGTATGAAGGTCCTGCCAGCTACGCTCTTACTAAAGAAGGGAAGGAAATCTTCTTTGAATGCCTGCTTAGTATGAAGGTCCCGACTGGCTTCTCGTCGAATATAAAGGGAATAATAAATATGGCAGAGAAAAAGTTTCAGAACCTAAAGTCTCATGACTGCCACGTGATTATGACTCAACTGCTTCTGGTTGCATTGAGGGGGCTTCTACCGGAAACGTCCGATTAGCCATTGTGAAGCTATGTGCATTCCTCAATGCAATCTCTCAGAAGGTGATCGATCCAGAAATCATACCAAGGCTAAGGAGTGATGTGGTGCAATGTCTTGTCAGTTTCGAGCTGGTGTTCCCACCATCCTTCTTCAATATCATGACGCACGTCCTAGTTCATCTAGTTGACGAGATTGTCATTCTGGGCCCCGTATTTCTACACAATATGTACCCCTTTGAGAGATTCATGGGAGTCCTAAAGAAATATGTCCGTAACTACGCTAGGCCAAAAGGAAGCATCTCCATGGGCCATCAAACATAGGATATCATTGGATTTTGTGTTGACTTCATTCCTGACCTTAAGAAGATAGGTCTCCCTAAATCGTGGTATGAGGGCAAACTGACTGGAAAAGGCACGCTTGGAGGGGAGACAATAATATGCAGGGACGGATATTCTTGGTCTCAAGCACACTGCACAGTTCTACAAAACTCTACCTTGGTGACCCCTTATGTCGATGAACACAAGAACAGTCTGCGCTCCAAACACTCGGAGCAGTGCGACGACTGGATTACATGTGAACACATCAGGACTTTCAGCAGTTGGTTGGAAACACGTCTCAGAGATCAAAACACTGTTTGTAATGAGCTGTACTCGTTGTCCAGGGGACCATCTTCGACTGTTACGATTTGGAAAGGATACGAGATAAATGGGAATACATTTTACACGATCACCCAAGTCAAAAGAGCACCAACCAAAACAGCGGTGTCCGCTTTGATGCAGCCACCAAGAGGGGAAAGGACACATATTATGGTTACATAGTGGACATATGGGAACTTGACTACGGAGTAGATTTTAAGGTCCCTTTGTTTAAGTGCAAATGGGTCAATCTGTCAGGAGGCGGGGTACAGGTAGACCCACAGTACGGAATGACAATAGTGGATCTGAACAATCTTGGGTACACTGACGAACTGTTCGTCCTAGCCAATGATGTGGCACAGGTTATCTATGTGAAGGACATGTCTACCAAACCGAGAAAAAGGAAAAATAAGGAAGCGAATACATCATACGATGAGTCAAAGCGCCACATAGTTCTTTCAGGAAAAAGGGACATCGTGGGAGTGGAGGGCAAGACAAACATGTCCGAAGATTATAAAAAGTTTCATGAAATTCCTCCATTCAAAGTCAAGGCTGACCCAAGCATCCTGATAAATGATGAAGATTATCCATGGTTACGGCACAATAAGGAAAGGACACAAGTGTAGAAAAAGTAAAGACTTTCTCTAGAACTATTATGATCATACCATGCCAACTTTCAACCTTTTTGTAGTTCATTTGAAATGCATATTGTAACAGACAAGTTTCCGTATGAAATCCTGATACTTCGAAAGAGATTGTCCTTTTTGTACACGAAGTGCATCCAGTTTTTGCCGTAACCCTCTCAACTTTCTTGCATATGCTATGTTGATGAAATGATGATACCATGCCAAAATAAAAGAGAGGCGCAATGCTCACCTGCACGTTGCTTAGCTTCAGGCCAACGTGCAGGTGAGCACTGTGCTTCTCCCTTCATCGTCTCTACACTCAGAGCTTATAAACCGCTGTGAGTGCCACTCGCTTGGCAAGGTGGGACTAAAAAACAGCCGCAGAAAGAATCAACTAAAAGACTCTTTTACCGGTTCATGCCACGAACCGGTACTAAAAGGTGCTCGTGGGGCCCCAGCGATAAAACCTATACCAAATAAAATGCCGTTGTAACAGCCTTAGAACTCGTATTAAAGGAATCAACTAAAAAGCTTTTATAAACCTCTAGTATTATTAAAACTAAAATTATATAGTATTTTCTTACAAACTTTAATAGCAAAAAGAATTATCATAAAAGAAAATAAATAAGTAATTAGAATTTTGTTCAAAACATTAAAAGCAAAAACAATTATC
>NC_057795.1:435923954-435924860 GCF_018294505.1 Triticum aestivum
AAGTAATTAGAATTTTGTTACAAACTTTAATAGCAAAAAGAATTATCATAAAAGAAAATAAATAAGTAATTAGAATTTTGTTCAAAACATTAAAAGCAAAAAGAATTATCATAAAAGAAAATAAATAAGTAATTAGAATTTTGTTACAAACTTTAATAGCAAAAATAATTATCGTAAAAGAAAATAAATAAGTAATTAGAAACAAAAAGAAAGCAAAAAAACCGAGGGAAAATTAAAAAAAGTGCCACCTACAGGGCCACCATGGCGTGCATACGACTAGAAACCCATTACTAGGGCCAGAATGCAGGCCCGCAGTAGGCCCAATAGGCCCACAAGCACAGAGAGTGATTTTAGGCCCGTAAGCCTACAGTAGAGAGGAGCTCGAAGTGGTTGGTTCGGCAGGGCTTATAGACCACTCCGAGCCCCTCTCGGCTAGCGAGGTAGGACTAAACATAGCACTGCACCGCGCCAGTTTCAGCACACGACCTTTGGTCCCGGTTGGTGCCACCAATCAAGACTAAAGGGGTGCATTGGTCCCGGTTGGTGCCACCAACTGGGACTAAAGGGGTGCGTTGGTCCCCGTTGATGGCACCAACCGGGACCAAAGGTCTTTGTTTCCCGCCCTTTGGGCTGCTGAAAAGAGGCATTTGGTCCCGGTTGGTGGCACCAACCGGGACTAAAGGGGTGCATTGGTGCCGGTTGGTGTCATGAACCGGGACCAATGCTCTGCCTATATAAGCAGCACTCACGAAAATTTGGTTCAGTTCGTTCTTCCCCGCCGCCCGACACCGCCAGGCTGCCCGTCCGTCTCCGCCTCGCCGTCGCCGTCATCACCCCGCGCCGCCCCACGCCGCCCCGACGCCGTCGTCGCCGCCCCGACGCCTGCCCGTCGCCGCCCCACCCCGG
>NC_057795.1:435925372-435944346 GCF_018294505.1 Triticum aestivum
ATATGTCAAATTTTTATGATTTTTTTCTGTTCATAGGATTTTTATGATTTTTTTCTGTTGTAATTTTGTTCATAGAATTTTAATTATTTTTTATTCATAGTATTTTCTTTGTCAATTTATGTATATGGTCATATTGTGTATGTATAGGAAAACTGTGCATGATCAAAGTCATTTATGAATATGTTCATATTTAGAGTAGAGGAAAAAGGAAAAAATTAAGAAGAGAAAGTGTTTAATATAATTAGTTAGAAAAATAATAGAACTATAGTTAAACTAGTTTATTTTTAGTAAGTACTATTTTATTTTACTTATAGTAAGTGCTTCATATATAGTTGAACTAGCTAGTTTATTTAATAAACTACTTTATTTTATTATCTATAGAAGTAGTTTGTTTTTAGTAAGTACTACTTTATTTATAGTAAGTGCTTAGTAGTTGAACTAGTTGATTTAATTAATAAAACTACTTTATTTAACTATATATAGAAGTAGTTCCCGCATCAACGTCAACGATGCCTATCCCGCATCCTCGTCGTCGTCGACTCGGCGGTGGAGGCCTGCTTGATCAGGGCCATGTTCGGGACTGGGCTCCGCCGGGCTGGTATTAAGAGGTGCTACCTTCCAGGGGATGTAGGTTGGTGAGGAGGCACCCTGTTGTTGACCCGATCCTTGTTTGGTGGCGGTCGCGTGGGCCAGTGATGGTGCCGAGGCTTCCGGACACCGCGGAGGTGGTACGTCACCGTGTCAGCGAGGAGGACGAGCACATCCGTCGCTACATGGTTGCATTGGAGGGCAGGTTCGACAATACCTGGCAGGTTCTCACTGGAGCTATGATCCTGTGATGGTTCCTTATCTTTGGGTGTCCATCGCCCGCGACGATACCCGTCGGGCGCTACTGTTCTAGCTATATTAGCGATGCTATATGTATGATAGTATTCGAGGAGTATTAGTGATAATATTCCACGATGTACGGACACAAGAGATGATGTAGTTTTGATTATAATTGAATGCATGCTAATTTGAATACTACTTTATTTTACGATTTGGTTTTGCTTATTGAATGCTCATATTGGAAAAGTACTCCTACTTTGAATGCTAAAATTGAAGAGCACTCTATGCAGAAATCTAGGAGCCCCCTCCATCATCCACGCCGTCGTGGGGGTAGCTTCTCCTTCATTTCCATGTGCTAGACAATTTGGTGTAATAATGCACTCGGAAATGAAAGGAGGAGGCTACGTACCATCATCGATAGTCAACCCGTGATTAATAATAATGATCTAATTTAGGTTTTTTAGTACATATATTTAATTGTACAAGTTTAATATTTGAATTATGAACATAGGCCGGAAATATTGTACTCAGACGACGAAAACCGCCCGGGGGAGTCCGACTGGTGCCACGACGACCAAGGTATGTGCGACAGGTTCATTGAGCTGGACGAAGATCGGTGCTTCAGCATTAAGCTCAAGGAGACCCTCGATGTTCATATGGTATGCAACGACGACAATAGTTTTTTTTCGTAATTAAGCACGACTTCAACTATTTTAACGTGTATTTTTCATCTTTTCCAATTCGACTAGCTTATCCCATGCTATGCAAGACGCTATGTCTTGGAGAGGATGGGTTTTGAAGACCATGAAAGTATGGAAACCAAAAAAAATTCTCATAAGGACCCATCATGGTGTGGATTTTAAAGTAAAGTTTTGGTTGCAAAAATTGGAAAGCACTTTGCAAGATGTATGGTTTTGATGAGGGTATGCTTGTCACCATGGATCTTGGTGATCCTACAATCAAGTAAGACAATATGGACATCTGGGTCCTTGTGGATACACCTCCAATTCTTCCCCCATGTGAGCTTAACATAGTTATTAAGTAATTTATATTGTTTATTCCAAAATAGTTGACATCTTATTTCCATTGACAGATTATTTTCATTCTTCAAAGAATGTGTGGAAGATGTAGACAAAACCCAATACATCGATGGCTCCGAATTAACTTATAAAGAGAAAAATCATCTGATCGCATTTTGTACTGATCTTGAGAATTACAATGTCTACAATCGAACTCCTCAACATTATGATCAATACGTGCCACTAGTGCACATGTTGAACTACGGTAACTACCATGGAGATACCCTGGTAAGATTTTTTTACTATTACGACATTCGTGCATCTTTTTGCATACTTCTAAAACTAGTACATCATTGCTAACTACGAAGTTATTACTATGTTTTTCAACAGATAATCCCGAATGATTGTGTGCCTCATCTGATGCATACGCACGGTCGCCTTGATGTTTTGAACATACAACCAGGTCGTCCTACGAATCTCAACTGCCCATACCGGATTTCTAAAAGAAGTGGAGACATGACAATCAAAGAATGGAAAAAATGTATGGACAGTCGTAAGGAGCTTCTTGGAAGCAAAAGGAAGTGAAACACAAGAATTGGAGACAGGATGTGTTGTGGTTCTAAGTATGACAGTAGAATAGGGGGTAGGTATGGAGAGGCAAGATCCTAGCTATGGAGCAGTTGTGCACACAAGTGTTTTACGAGTTCAGGCCCTTCTCGGAGGAGGTAATAGCCCTACGTCTCGGAGCCCGGAGGCGGTCGACTGGATTATATGTGTGATAGTTACAGGGGTGCGAACCCTTCTGCCAGTGGAGAGGGGTGGCTTATATAGAGGATGCCAGGACCCCAACCTACCCACGTAGCAGAGGGCTAAAGTACATTAAGGCCTGGCGTTACTGGTAACGCCTTACATAAAGTGTCATCATGACCATAAAGACTACTTAATTACAGACCGTTTGGATACAGAGTAGATCTTGAACTCCTGGTGGTCGAGTGAGTCTTCATGGTCGAGTGTCTTCAAGTTCGTCGAGTGTCTTCCAGTCCGTCGAGTGGAATCTCTCTTGGTCGACTGGGAGACGGTCTCTTCTGTAGATGTCCTTGGGGAGGGTACCTGGGTCAGGTACATGACCCTACCCTAGGTACATGACTACATCATTAGCCCCGAATGGATCGAGGTTTGAGTGAGGAAGGAGTTGGCAATCTTTTCGACCTGCTTTCTGGTGCTGTAAAGGTGTTTTACTCTGGATCAATGACTTTCAAGTGAGGATGTCAACTTTCTTTCAGTCGCCTTGATCCATTCTTCATATCTGTCGAGTGAACTTTACGGACTTGGAGATTTCCGAGCGACGGATCGCAGGAGATCTTCCGTTTGACAAGTTATCCTGCGGTTAGCGGATTTAGTGGGAAGTGACTCCATATAAGGAACCGGGTGGAGGTTTTTTGAACAGTGCCTCCTCATTTTCCCCTCCCTCGTCTCCAAATTCATCCGTTGCGCTCGCCAACTGCCTAGTGTCGTTGCTCCGTACCAGCCTCGTCGGCGACAATGGTGAAGGAGAAGACGATGGCTTTGGAGGGGGCGAAGAAGGCGACAGCATAGGCGAAGGGGAGAGTGCCCAGTCGGGGTGGATCCTCGTCGCGGTCCCGCCTACCGCAAGGTTGGATCCAAGGGGACTGGATCCACTCGACCATCACCCAGAAGGACCTCGACGACCTAGCCAACGAGGGGCTGATCGAGCACGGAGCAGCGAGGCTTCCGGGGGCGGAGTGGCAACCGCAGCCTCAGGAGGGTGAGTGTGTCCTCCTAGCGACTCATGTTGATCCTGGATTTTCTTTGCCACCTCATCTTTTCTTTAGGGGGTTTCTGAACTTCTTCGGGGCTCAGCTCCACCACTTCACTCCCAATTCTATTGCCTATCTCTCCGCTTTCGTTTCTGTGTGCGAAAACTTCTTGGGTTGTCGGCCGCATTGGGGCCTCTTCAAACACATATTCACTTGTCGGTCTCAGACGGTCAAAAAGGCTAACCCGAATGACGAGAGAACCCAAGTAATTCAAATGTGCGGGGGTCTTGGGGTCCAGATGAGGAGTAAGAGTGCTTTTCCAGCTATGACCCTTCCTGAGTCAGTTAGAGGGTGGCAGTCGACCTGGTTCTACTGCCGAGACCAGTCGACGCCAGGGCAGTCGACTGGGCTCCCTCCCTTTTCTATGAGTCGAGTGAACAAGTCGTCTTCTCTGAATGTAGTTCCGGAGGAGAAGGCCCAGGTTATAATGTTGATGGAGCGGGTCGTCCAACTCATTCGCGATGGTGTGACGGGCATGGATCTTCTGGAGGTTTTCCTTCGTCGACGTATCCAACCACTCCAGTACCGGGGCCACCCGATGTGGTTGTACTCTGGTACTGAAGACACCACTCGGGTTCACCCAGAAGAGGTCGACGATGTCACGCTGGATAGGTGGATGACCGCCATCACAGGGAACAAGGACAACCCTCGTGGGGCCAGGAGGATGCCACCACTCGACCAATCTTATGAAGCGGACAAGGTATGACCACTTATCTCGGACCGTAATCATATTCCGTCTATTCTGTTTTGCTGCAGATCAGTCGATCGACTTTTGTCTTGTTTGTTGTTTTTCAGGTCACCACTGAGTTGTATTCAATGCCCAACGGGGCGCAAGCACAGACTGAGGAGGAGGAAGGAAGTGTAGGTGAAAGTCGGGAGGAGTGGGAATCGGATGGCGATGAGGGTGATGAAGATGCAGGCTCCGACGAGGAGGAGGAGGAAGTGGAGGTGAAAGTCAGGAGGAGTGGGAATCGGATGGCGATGAGGGTGATGAAGATGCAGGCTCCGACGAGGAGGAGGAGGAGGAAGTAGCGCCTCCTCGTTCTGAAAGAAGGTCCAAGCTTGTTCATGACCCTGCTGTCGAGCGCGGCAAGGGGACCGCGTCTGTTGTGCAATCGACCAAACGTCCTCGGACGACCTCTCCGGCACCGACTGAGAAAGCGCCAAAGCAATCTCGAGTGGTGCCGTCGAAGCCGACGAAGGCTTTACCGAAGATGAAGATGGTGATTCCAACTATTTCTGGGTAATGACATAACTTGTGTCCTCTTGTTTCTCATGGATTCATCCTTGGTCGACTCGTTAGCTGACCGACTGATTTTTGAAACTGCAGCGCTGCCACTTCTGATACCTCGGCCAGACCTGAAGATCAGGAAATGGAGGATGCCGTTACTTCTAACCCTGGTATGACCTTTGCAGTTTCGTCTTCAGTCGGTGGGATCTTCGTTTTTAACTTTGACTCTTTTCTGCAGCTCCAACCAACATCGTCATTGATCTTCCTGATGATGATGAAGACGAGGAACCACAGAGGCAAAGGAGGAATAGGACAGCGATTGTTGGCAAGGCAGCTCAGGTCGTGTCAGCACCTGAGACGTTAGTCGCGGAGGGGGACAACGTCACTCGGCCAACCGTATCCTTTGGGGTGCCGCTGACGAGTGCTCGCCCTCCCTCGTCGAGTGCTGATCAGCCTTCGCTTTTCTCCACCCACCACGTCCCTAAAGACCAAGCAAGCACTGCTAAAGAAGCTATACGCCAGGCGGTTGTTATGATGGAGCGAGTGAAGGCGATCCGAGACGCCAGTCAAGCAGCTTATGACGCCAGTTCAGCCCTTCAGAGCAATGTTCAGGTTGGTCGATCATTGCATGTTCTGTTAGGATATGTTATCTGAAAACTTTCCTTTCTGAAAATCTTAGTATCTGTTGTACACCCACTGGGTGTTTCGGTGGAGAATCTGGGTTGGTGGGGCACACTAAGTGCACCCACTGGGTGTAGTCCCCAAGGCTCTGGTCGACTGCTGGCAGTGGACTATAGTCTTTATGTCTTGAGTTTTTCTTATTTCTCGGTAGTGTCTTCATTCGATCTGGTCAAATGGAATCATAAACCGGTGGGGGCACGCTGAGTGCACCCACTGGGTGTAGTCCCCGAGACTGTGGTCGACTACTGGCGGTCGACTATAGTCTGAAGAACACACACACTCTTTTTTTTGGGTCGACTGATCGACTCTGAGTCTAAATGATAGAACTAGTGGGGGCACGTTGAGTGCACCCACTGGTTGTAGTCCCCGACACTACAGTTGAATGTTTAGATTCAACTGTAGTCTTAGAAATACTACAATTTTTCTCTTAGTCACTCGGAAGTGACCTATCTTTGATGTCTGTCGATTGGTTTTTTGCAGAAATCTTGTGAGCTTTCAGCTCGTTACACTGAATTGGAGAACAAGCATATCCAACTCGAACTTGATCTGAAACTTGTCCAGGAGAACTTCACGAAGGCGAAGGAGGAGGCAAAAGGTATGTTTGGTGAGAATCTTGACGACTGTCTTTACTTTTTGCCTGTCCCCGAGTCTGATCTTATTGTGATTTTGCAGATAAACTGAGGGATGCTCTGAAGAAGAAGGACCTTGACCTCGTCGAGGCGCAAAAAGCAGCTTCGGACAAGACCAAACTTGC
Source organism: Triticum aestivum (assembly GCF_018294505.1). Classification (NCBI taxonomy): domain Eukaryota; kingdom Viridiplantae; phylum Streptophyta; class Magnoliopsida; order Poales; family Poaceae; genus Triticum; species Triticum aestivum. The sequence goes on from NC_057795.1 coordinate 435,931,724, forward strand.
AGAAGAGAAGTTGGCTTCGGTCAGCAAACTTGAAGAGGAGAATGCCGCTTTGAAAGCTGCTCTCGACGCGGCCAACAAGGAGGTCACCCAACAGAATCACGAGAAGATAACCCTGAGTGACAAAGTTGGCGAACTGGCAGGAAAGGAGAATGACTTGGAGGTTTATCTGGGAGGACTCGCCAAGAAGCTATTCCTCATGCTCGAAGGTAACCCCTTATATCCGACTGGTAATTACTGACTTGCTATAGGAACATTAGCTTATCCTTGAATCGTGTCCACAAAATTCTGCCAAAACTTTGAAGAAGAGACTAGTCGAGTGGAGACTGGGTTGGACCCCATCAACTCTCTAGTGAAAGATGATGCTGCTATGAACGTGCTCCACCTCGAGTCTCGCGTTGCTGCAGTGGTCGAATACCTTGCAAGGCTGAAAGCTGCAACGTCGCGCATCGATACATCACTCTGGCCAGAAGAAACACTTCAGAACAACCTCGAGTCTCTGATGACTTGACTGAACGAAGTTCCAAGTCGAGTGCAATAATGGAAGAAGTCTTCTGCCAGGTGTGGTGTCGACGTTGCTCTGTCCTTAGTCCGCGTCCACTGCAAGGAAACGAGAGAAGACAAGCTGGTGTCTCTCAAGGTGGCCAATACCAGGAAGCATGACTTTCATTCTTTCATGGAGACCTTCATTGCTGTCGCCTCTCGGATCGCGGACGGGATCGATCTGGACGAGTTTATTGCGCCTTCCAGTCCTCCGCAGGAGGGGTAAAAAACTTCTACGCTTGATGCTTTGAATTTGCCTCGGAATGCCGAGTGATTTTTGTAACCGATAAACTTTAACAGGCTTGCCGCCTGAGCACTTCTAGATCCGTAGGACGTTATCTGAACTTGGTTTGCCGCTAAAATATGTTTGCTTCTGCTTTCGAGCAACCATCTTTCTTGGGCTAGAGTATATACTAGTGTCTGTGATGCTCTTTTGCAGGTAGGGACGCGGCAAAAATTGCAATTGACTTGTACTCGTCATGTTTAGGCGAGTGCTGGGCTGCAGCTAAGCCTCTCGAGTGGGAGATTGTTCTCCACTCGACAGGATTTTCGAAACTTAGGCGAGCACTGGGCTGCAGCTAAGCCCCCGAGTGGGAGGTTTGCTCTTCACTCGGTAGGATTTTAGAAACTTAGGCGAGCACTGGGCTGCAGCTAAGCCCCTGAGTGGGAGGTTTGCTCTCCACTCGGTAGGATTTTAGAAACTTAGGCGAGCACTGGGCTGCAGCTAAGCCTCCGAGTGGGAGGTTTGATCTCCACTCGGTAGGATTTTCGAAAGTTAGGCGAGCACTGGACTGCAGCTAAGCCCCCGAGTGGGAGGTTTGCTCTCCACTCGGTAGGATTTTCGTGGCATAGTTTTGGAGGGGAAGGTAGCAGTCAACCTGCGCTTCATCCTCCTTGCGGAGCGCACGTTGTATTTGTGGCGTAGCTCGGAAGGAGAAGGCAGGAGTCGACGTGCGCCTCATCCTCTTCGCGGAGCGCACGTTGTATTTTATACTTAGGCGAACACTAGGTTGCAGCTAAGCCTCCGAGTTGAAGGCTGGCTTACCACTCGGTAGGATTTTGTTGAAACTTAGGCGAGTACTTGGACTGCAGCTAAGCCCCCGAGTGGAAGGCTGGCTTACCACTCGGTAGGGTTTTCAAAAACTTAGGCGAGCACTGGGCTACAGCTAAGCCTCCAAGAGGAAGGCTTGCTTACCACTCAATAGGATTTTGTTGAAACTTAGGCGAGTACTTGGACTGCAGCTAAGCCTCCGAGTGGAAGGCTGGCTTGCCACTCGGTAGGATTTTGTTTACACTTAGGCGAAACGGATTCGCAGCTAAGCCTCCGAGTGGAAGGCTGGCTTACCACTCGGTAGGATTTTTTTACAAACTTAGGCGAAACGGATTCGCGGCTAAGCCACCCACTGGGGGATTGATTTATAAGAACAAAATCAATAACAATCACTGGGGAAAATTATGAAACTCTTGTCTTTGATACATAAACTACAGAAGTACTTTTATTACAACTCATCCGAGTGAAAACTTAAGTATAAAAGGGGCAGAGCAGCTCCGCATTCCATGCTCGGGGCTCGTCAATCTGGTGCTCGACATTGTAAAGGCGGTATGCTCCATTGTGGAGAACCTTGGTGACGATGAAGCGACCTTCCCAAGTAGGAGCAAGCTTGTGTGGTTTCTGCTGATCCACTCGAAGAACTAAATCTCCCTCCTGGAAAGCTCGACTCTTCACGTTTCTGGCATAGAAGCGACGCAAGTACTGCTGGTAAATGGTCGATCGGATCAAAGCCATCTCTCTTTCTTCTTCTAGAAGGTTGACCGCGTCCTGTCGGGCTTGCTCTGCTTCAGCTTCGGTGTAGAGTTCGACTCGAGGTGCGTTGTGAAGCAGGTCACTCGACAAGACTTCTTCAGCTCCATAGACCAAGAAGAACGGAGTCCTCCCAGTCGACTGGTTTGGCGTGGTCCTTAATCCCCAAAGCACCGACGGAAGTTCATCGACCCATGCACCAGCTGAGTGCTTGAGGTCGCGCATCAGTCGGGGTTTCAACCCTTTGAGAATTAAGCCATTTGCTCATTCTGCTTGTCCATTCGACTGGGGGTGAGCGACTGAAGCATAGTCGACTCGTGTACCCTGAGATGTGCAAAAGTCTCTGAATTCCTCGGAGTCGAAGTTTGACCCATTGTCTGTGATGATGCTGTGTGCAACTCCATATCTGAATATCAACTCCCTGATGAAGCTGACGGCGGTGCCGGCATCCAGATTCTTGATGGGTTTAGCCTCAATCCACTTGGCGAACTTGTCGACTGCTACCAGCACATGGGTGTAGCCGCTTCTGCCTGTTCTCAGTGGTCGAACCATATCCAATCCCCATACAGCGAAAGGCCAGAGGAGTGGAATGGTCTTCAAGGCTGAGGTGGGTTTGTGCGACATATTGGAGTAGAATTGACATCCTTCACACTTGTCGACTATCTCTTTCGCCATCTCATTTGCTCTGGGCCAGTAAAAACCCGCTCGGTATGCTTTAGCCACAATGGTCCGAGAGGACGCATGACGGCCACAGGTCCCCGAGAGGATGTCGTTGAGAATCATTCGACCTTCTTCCGGTGTTATGCATTTCTTGTTGACCCGAGTCACACTTTCTCTGTACAACTGTCCCCTCATGACGGTAAAGGCTTTGGATCGGCGGACGATCTCTCGAGCCTCTTCTTCATTCTCGGGGAGCTCTTTCCTCAGAATATAGGCGATAGAAGGCACTGTCCAGTCGGGAGTGATGACCAGAACTTCCATGATTAAGTCGACCACAGCTGGGACCTCGACTTCAGTCGAATCTGTGGCGCTTTTTGGCTTCGGGGCTTCCTCGGTGAAAGGATCTTCTTAAACCGACGGCGTGTGAACATGCTCCAAAAACACGCCACTCGGAATGGCTTCTCTTTTGGAACCTATCTTTGCCAAGTCATCGGCTGCTTGATTTTTCAGTCGGGGAATGTGATGGAGCTCTAATCCCTCAAATTTCTTCTCCAGCTTTCTGACTGCATTGCAGTAACCAGTCATGGCTGGGCTTCTGACGTCCCACTCCTTCATCACTTGGTTGACCACCAAATCCGAGTCACCACAGACCATGACGCGATGGACGCCGAGTGAAATGGCCATACGCAACCCGTACAAGAGTGCTTCGTATTCTGCCTCATTGTTGGAGGAATCAAAGTGAATCTGGAGTATGTATCTGAGCTTGTCTCTTCGCGGGGAAACCAACACTACCCCGGCACCGGAACCATTCAGCATTTTGGAGCCATCGAAGAACATAGTCCAGTGCTCCGAGTGAACTTGAGTAGGTAATTGCTGTTCAGTCCACTCGGCGAGGAAATCTACTATTGCTTGGGACTTGATAGCTTTCTTTGCCTCAAATCTGATATCTAGGGGAAGGAGTTCAATCGCCCATTTTGCCACTCGACCAGTTGCATCTCTGTTGTGCAGAATCTCTGATAAGGGGGCGTCGCTGACGACTGTGATGATATGGTCAGAGAAGTAGTGAGAAACTTTCTTCGTGGTCATATAAATCCCATATACAAGCTTCTGATAATGAGGGTATCGTTGCTTGGATGGGGTCAGGACTTCGGAAACGTAATATACTGGGCGCTAAACTTTGAAGGCTTTCTCTTCTTCTTCCCGCTCGACCGTAAGTACAGTACTGACGACTTGTCCTGTGGCTGCAATGTAAAGCAGCAAAGGCTCTTTGCTGATCGGGGCAGCAAGCACTGGTTGGGTGGAAAGCAGAGCTTTAGCTCTGCAAACGCTACATCAGCTTTAGGAGTCCACTCGAACTTGTCTGACTTCTTCATCAGTCGGTAAAGAGGCAATGCCTTCTCACCGAGACGAGAGATGAATCGACTTAAAGCGGCCAAGCAACCAGTAAGCTTCTGAACATCGTGCACACCCACACGTCATTTCATTCGGAGTATAGTGCCTACTTTCTCTGGGTTTGCATCGATTCCTCGTTCGGAAACGAGAAAACCGAGTAACTTTCCACCAGGAACTTTGACTGTGCACTTGGATGGGTTAAGCTTGATATCGTACCTCCGGAGGTTGGCAAATGTTTCACCGAGGTCAGTCAGCAGGTCAGAACCGTTCCGTGACTTGGCCACAATGTCATCCATGTACGCTTCCACATTCCGACTGATTTGAGTGAGCAAACACTTCTGAATCATCCTCATGAACGTGGCTCCGGCATTCTTGAGGCCGAATGGCATGGTGACATAACAGAAGCACCCGAATGGGGTGATGAAAGCTGTTTTGATCTCATCGGGTCCAAACAGACGGATCTGATGGTACCCGGAATAAGCGTCCAAGAAAGATAGTCGCTCACCTCCCGCAGTCGAGTCGACTATTTGGTCGATGCGGGGAAGAGGAAAATGATCTTTTGGGCAGGCCCGATTGATATGCTTAAAATCGATGCACATGCGAAGCGAATTGCCCTTTTTGGGGACCATGACGACATTGGCGAGCCAGTCAGAGTGGTAAATCTCTCGGATAAACTCCGCTGCTAGGAGCCGAGCCACTTCTTCGCCAATAGCCTTCCTTTTCTGGACGGCGGGCCGTCGCAGATGTTCCTTCACAGGTTTTGCCTTTGATTCGACTCGTAGACGATGCTCAGCCAGTCCCCTGGGTACACCCGGCATGTCAGAAGGTTTCCATGCAAAGATGTCCCAGTTTTCACGGAGGAACTGGATGAGCGCTTCTTCCTATTTGGGGTCGAGTGTTGTGGAGATATGAGTCGGAGCAGCGTTGGGGTCGGTCGGGTGGATGTGAACTGGTTTTGTCTCACCGGACGACTGGAACGCTGATTCTATAGCAGGCTTTTTGGCTCGCAACAAATCACTCGGGTCTGCATTCCTCTGGTGTTCCTGCCATGCTTCTGCCACCATCTGAGCATCGGTGATCTTTGAGCCTTTCTGGAAGCACTCTTCCGCCTTCTTGCGGTTACCAGTGACAGTGATCATGCCTTTAGGGCCATGCATCTTTAGTTTGAGGTACACATAACATGGTCGGGCCATAAAACGTGCATAAGCTGGCCTGTCCAAAATAGCATGGTAGGCACTCTGGAAATCCACAACCTCAAATGTCAGCTTCTCTTTGCGGAAATTCTTTGAATCACCAAAAACCACGTCAAGAGCAATCTGGCCGAGTGATGCGGCCTTCTTGCCAGGGATGACTCCATAGAAACTCATGTTGCTTGTGCTTAGTCTGGACATCGGATTACCCATCCCTTTCAGCGTCTCAGCGTATAGTATATTCAAACTGCTGCCGCCATCCATCAACACTTTGGTCAGTCGAGTGCCCTCGACGACTGGGTCGACCACCAACGCTTGCCTCCCAGGGGCGGCTATGTGCGTCGGGTGATCAGATTGGTCGAATGTAATGACAGTCTGAGACCACTTCAGGTAATTGGGTGTTGACGGAGCAGCCATATTCACTTCTCGGTTTATAACTTTCAGTCGGTTTTTGCTCTCAACGTCAGCAAAAATCATCAAGGTGGAATTGACCTGCGGATATTCCTCGTCACCGTCCTCCTTGTCCTCAACCTTGTCCGACTCTTTTTCTTGGTCCTTGGGCTACTTCCCTTGGAACTGCTGTATCAGCAGTCGACATTGTCGAGTGGTATGCTTCGGGTAAATGAAATTACCCTCTTCGTCTTTCTTGGTGTGGATGTGACATGGCAAATCCAACACGTCATTTCCTTCTTTATCTTTTATTTTCTTGGGGTTCCAAGGCCCCTTGGGCTTCCCTTTGAACTTTCTTTGATTCAGGGCCAAGGCTTCTCCAGGAGCGGCTGGCTCGGCTTTACGCTTTTGCTTCCGACTGGAATTTCCGCCTTCGGTGTCCTGGGTGACTGACTTGTGCTTGCCGCTCCGGAGCCGATCCTCTTCCTCACCATTGTTATATTTGGTGGCTATTTCCATCATTCGACTCAGAGACATGTCTCCGGTTCGACCGAATTTCAGGCTTAGCTCTCTGTACTTTACGCCCTCCTTGAAGGCGCAAACTGCCTGGTGATCAGATACATTCTCTACCGTGTGATGCAGTGTGATCCATCTCTGGATATAATCCCCCAGAGTCTCATTCGACTTCTGCACACAAGATTGCAGCTCTATCAGTCCTGCCGGTCGCTTGCACGTTCCTTCGAAAGTCTTGACAAACACTCGGGAGAGGTCCTCCCACGTGTAAATACTGCTAGGTGTCAACTGATTCAGCCATGCCCTGGCTGACCCTTCCAACATGAGAGGCAGATGCTTCATGACCACCTCGTCATTCCCGCCGCCAATCTGAACAGCCACTCGGTAATCCTCAAGCCAAGTATCAGGCTTGGACTCACCGTTGAACTTGCTGACTCTAGTCGCCAACCTGAAGTTGGGAGGAATCACCGCGGCTCTGATGGCTCTGCTGAAACACTCTGGTCCGGAGACATGCACTCGGCTGCTGGTGGGTACATTTCTGTCATTACCCTCTCTGTGGGCTCTGTTCCAGTCGACCAAACCTTGAACAATGATGGATCTCCCATCAAAGCCTGGTTCCCTGGGGTTGACTGGAATCCTTCGCCCGCCACTGTGCTGGCATCTGTCATCCTGCTGTCGAGGCACATATGATCCACCCCCCGGGGGAGGAGTGGGCACTCGACATCGATCGTTGCGATCAAATCGGTGATCATACTGCTCATAGTTCTTGTACTGATCGTGCCGGTCGCCACGCCCTTCACGCCTCGGGGGCGATCTGGGGCTATGAGCCGACTGGACCGTATTCGCCGCCACGGATCTGCTGTGAATCCTGTTCCGTGACTGTGATACAGCTGAATTCTGATCTCCTGCTGCCCGGAGCAAATCTCTGATCTGCATCAAGCCTCTGCCAGCCTCTGACTGGGAAGGCTGAATTGACTCTGCTATACGGGTTGCAGCTGCTAAATTCTGAATCGGAGTTCGATATACCTGAGTCGGAGGTTTAAAGAGTTGGCGTCGACTGGAGTCTGGAATCCGTTGCCGCGCGCGCTCGTCGAGTGCCCGCTGAAGGTTCTCCAGTCGAGTGTGCTCAGCCAGGTTGGCCAAGCGCGCGTACTCTAAGGCACGAGCCTCAGGGGTTTCTCCAATGATCGGAGTGTGAAGCGCATCCATGTCCCAGCGGCGAAGCTCTTCCCTCTGCTGTGAATTGAGGGGCTCGGGGAGATACTCCTCGTGGTCGTGCGACGGATCACCTCCGCCATTGCCTCCCTCGGCGCCAGGAAAGCCGGGGGGAGCGTGCGGTCCATTGACCATCAGGACCTCCACCTCTGGATGACTGCTGTCGCACTCGGATGCAGTCTCTGCGGAGCCAGTCGACAGGTCGAACAGGCCGTAGAGAGATTCGTCGGGCTCGATTGCCGCGACTTGGGCGGTGGTCGACTGGCGAGCCACCGCGTGTCTCACCCACCATTGAAGCCTCGACCCACCGGAGCGCTTACGCCGGCGGGAAGCGGGGAGGGAGGATGACACGAAAACCGGCCGATACTGGGTCGACGGTTGCCGCAGACGGACGCCGCGGACGCATGCTCGAAAGTGCGTAGCTCCGCGGACCGGAAGCGCATCCACGTCGAGCGGAGCCTCCTGTAGCCAGGAAGAGTCGTCGGCGACGAACGTGAGCGCGCTGAGACGGATCTCGCGGCCCTCAACCAAAACTCCACCGGAAACCATGATGATGGGAATCGAAAAGATTGCAACTTCTCCAATAAGTCGCTAAGACACCTGTCCCACGGTGGGCGCCAACTGTCGTGGTTCTAAGTTTGACAGTAGAATAGGGGGTAGGTATGGAGAGGCAAGATCCTAGCTATGGAGCAGTTGTGCACACAAGTGTTTTACGAGTTTAGGCCCTTCTCGGAGGAAGTAACAGCCCTACGTCTCGGAGCCCGGAGGCGGTCGACTGGATTATATGTGTGAGAGTTACAGGGGTGCGAACCCTTCTGCCAGTGGAGAGGGGTGGCTTATATAAAGGATGCCAGGACCCCAACTTACCCACGTAGCAGAGGGTTAAAGTATATTAAGGCCTGGCGTTACTGGTAACGCCTTACATAAAGTGTCATCATGACCATAAAGACTACTTAATTACAGACCGTTTGGATACAGAGTGGATCCTGAACTCCTGGTGGTAGAGTGAGTCTTTATGGTCGAGTGTTTTCAAGTTTGTAGAGTGTCTTCCAGTCCATCGAGTGGAATCTCTCTTGGTCGACTGGGGGACGGTCTCTTCTGTAGATGTCCTTGGGGAGGGTACCTGGGTCAGGTACATGACCCTACCCTAGGTACATGATTTCATCACCAAGCAAGCGCTGCTAAAGAAGCTATACGCCAGGCGGGGGTTATGATGGAGCGAGTGAAGGCGATCCGAGACGCCAGTCAAGCAGCTTATGACGCCAGTTCAGCCCTTCAGAGCAATGTTCAGGTTGGTCGATCACTGCCTCTTCTGTTAGGATATGTTATCTGAAAACTTTCCTTTCTGAAAATCTTAGTATCTGTTGTACACCCACTGGGTGTTTCGGTTGAGAATCTGGGTTGGTGGGGGCACACTAAGTGCACCCACTGGGTGTAGTCCCCAAGGCTATGGTCGACTGCTGGCAGTGGACAATAGTCTTTATGTCTTGAGTTTTTCTTATTTCTCGGTACTGTTTTCATTAGATCTGGTCGAATGGAATCATAAACCGGTGGGAGCACGCTGAGTGCACCCACTGGGTGTAGTCCCCAAGACTGTGGTCGACTACTGGCGGTCGACTATAGTCTGAAGAACACACACACTCTTTTTCTTTGGGTCGACTAATCGACTCTGAGTCTAGCTGATAGAACTAGTGGGGGCACGCTGAGTGCACCCACTGGGTGTAGTCCCCGAGACTACAGTTGAATGTTTAGATTCAGCTGTAGTCTTAGAAATACTACAATTTTTCTCTTAGTCACTCGGAAGTGACCTATCTTTGACGTCTGTCGATTGGTTTTTTGCAGAAATCTTGTGAGCTTTCAGCTCGTTACACTGAATTGGAGAACAAGCATATCCAACTCGAACTTGATCTGAAACTTGTCCAGGAGAACTTCACGAAGCCGAAGGAGGAGGCAAAAGGTATGTTTGGTGAGAATCTTGACGACTGTCTTTACTTTTTGCCTATCCCTGAGTCTGATCTTATTGTGATTTTGCAGATAAACTGAGGGATGCTCTGAAGAAGAAGGACCTTGACCTCGCCGAGGCGCAAAAAGCGGCTTCGGACAAGACCAAACTTGCAGAAGAGAAGTTGGCTTGGGTCAGCAAACTTGAAGAGGAGAATGCCGCTCTGAAAGCTGCTCTCGACGCGGCCAACAAGGAGGTCACCCAACAGAATCACGAGAAGATAGCCCTGAGTGACAAGGTTGGCGAACTGGCAGGAAAGAAGAATGACTTGGAGGTTTATCTGGGAGGACTCGCCAAGAAGCTATTCCTCATGCTCGAAGGTAACCCCTTATATCCGACTGGCAATTACTGACTTGTTGTAGGAACATTAGCTTATCCTTGAATCGTGTCCATAGAATTCTGCCAAAACTTTGAAGAAGAGACTAGTCGAGTGGAGACTGGCTTGGACCCCATCAACTCTCCAGTGAAAGATGAAGCTGCTATGAACGTGCACCGCTTCGAGTCTTGCGTTGCTGCAGTGGTCGACTACCTTGGAAGGCTGAAAGCTGCAACGTCGCGCATCGATACATCACTCTGGCCAGAAGAAACACTTCAGAACAACCTCGAGTCTCTGATGACTTGACTGAACGAAGTTCCAAGTCAAGTGCAAGAATGGAAGAAGTCTTCTGCCAGGTGTGGTGCCGACGTTGCTCTGTCCTTAGTCCGCGTCCACTGCAAGGAAGCGAGAGAAGACAAGCTGGTGTCTCTCAAGGTGGCCAATACCAGGAAGCATGACTTTTGTTCTTTCATGGAGACCTTCATTGCTGCCGCCACTCGGATCGCAGACGGGATCGATCTGGACGAGTTTGTTGCGCCTTCTAGCCCTCCGCGGGAGGGGTAAAAAACTTCTATGCTTGATGCTTTGAATTTGCCTCGGAATGCCGAGTGATTTTTGTAACCGATAAACCTTAACAGGCTTGCCGCCTGAGCACTTATGGATCCGTAGGACGTTATCTGAACTTGGTTTGCCGCTTAAATATGTTTGCTTCTGCTTTCGAGCAACCATCTTTCTTGGGCTGGAGTATATACTAGTGTCTATGATGCTCTTTTGCAGGTAGGGACGAGGCACAAATTGCAATCGACTTGTACTCGTCATGTTTAGGCGAGTGCTGGGCTGCAGCTAAGCCTCTCGAGTGGGAGATTGTTCTCCACTCGACGGGATTTTCGAAACTTACGCGAGAACTGGGCTGCAGCTAAGCCCCCGAGTGGGAGGTTTGCTCTTCACTCGGTAGGATTTTAGAAACTTAGGCAAGCACTGGGCTGCAGCTAAGCCCTCAAGTGGGAGGTTTGCTCTCCACTTGGTAGGATTTTAGAAACTTAGGCGAGCACTGGGCTGCAGCTAAGCCCCCGAGTGGGAGGTTTGCTCTCCACTCGGTAGGATTTTAGAAACTTAGGCGAGCGCTGGGTTGCAGCTAAGCCCCCGAGTGGGAGGTTTGCTCTCCACTCGGTGGGATTTTAGAAACTTAGGCGAGCACTGGGCTGCAGCTAAGCCTCCAAGTGGGAGGTTTGATCTCCACTCGGTAGGATTTTCGAAACTTAGGCGAGCACTGGGCTGCAGCTAAGCCCCCGAGTGGGAGGCTTGCTCTCCACTCGGTAGGATTTTCGTGGCATAGTTTTGGAGGGGAAGGTAGCAGTCGACCTGCGCTTCATCCTCCTTGCGGAGCGCATGTTGTATTTGTGGCGTAGCTCGGAAGGAGAAGGCAGGAGTCGACCTGCGCCTCATCCTCTTCGTGGAGCGCATGTTGTATTTTATACTTAGGCGAACACTAGGTTGCAGCTAAGCCTCCGAGTGGAAGGCTGGCTTACCACTCGGTAGGATTTTGTTGAAACTTAGGCGAGTACTTGGACTGTAGCTAAGCCCCCGAGTGGAAGGCTGGCGTACCACTCGGTAGGGTTTTCAAAAACTTAGGCGAGCACTGGGCTGCAGCTAAGCCTCCGAGTGGAAGGCTGGCTTACCACTCGGTAGGATTTTAAAAAACATAGGCGAGCACTGGGTTGCAGCTAAGCCTCCGAGTGGAAGACTGGCTTACCACTCGGTAGGATTTTGTTTAAACTTAGGCGAAACGGATTCGCAGCTAAGCCTCCGAGTGGAAGGCTGGCTTACCACTCGGTAGGATTTTTTTACAAACTTAGGCGAAACGGATTCGCAGCTAAGCCTCCGAGTGGGAGGTTTGCTCTCAACTTGGTAGGATTTTTTTACAAACTTAGGCGAAACGGATTCGCGGCTAAGCCACCCACTGGGGGATTGATTTATAACAACAAAAGCAATAACAATCACTAGGAAAAATTATGAAACTTTTGTCTTTGATAAATAAACTATAGAAGTACTTTTATTACAAGTCATTTGAGTGAAAACTTAAGTATAAAAGGGGCGGAGCAGCTCCGCGTTCCATGCTCAGTGCTCGTCAATCTGGTGCTCGACATTGTAAAGGCGGTATGCCCCATTGTGGAGAACCTTGGTGACGATGAAGGGACCTTCCAAAGTAGGAGCAAGCTTGTGTGGTTTCTGCTGATCCACTCGGAGAACTAAATCTCCCTCCTGGAAAGCCCGACTCTTCACGTTTCTGGCATGGAAGCGACGCAAGTCCTGCTGGTAAATGGTCGATCGGATCAAAGCCATCTCTCTTTCTTCTTCTAGAAGGTCGACTGCGTCCTGTCGGGCTTGCTCTGCTTTAGCTTCGGTGTAGAGTTCGACTCGAGGTGCGTTGTGAAGCAGGTCACTCGGCAAGACTGCTTCAGCTCCGTAGACCAAGAAGAACGGAGTCCTCCTAGTCGACCGGTTTGGCGTGGTCCTTAATCCCCAAAGCACCGACAGAAGTTCGTTGACCCATGCACCAGCTGCGTGCTTGAGGTCGCGCATCAGTCGGGGTTTCAACCTTTT